>NW_027305541.1:0-300000 GCF_039555335.1 Amphiura filiformis | reverse complement strand
AAAGATTAGTCGTGTCCACACAGTAAGGTTTAAGACATTTAAACCCAGGTTTAAATTCAGATGGATTTAGCGGCGGGTTTAAATTGCTGTCTGAACGATCATCGGATTTATCGAGCCCTAAATCCGCCAATTTAACCCTGCTTTTGACCAGGGTTAGTAGCGGGTTTAAGCTTAAATCCGCTGTGTATGAACGGTGTTCGTAGAGCTGTCGGGTTTAAGGGGTAAAAACTAACATAATGCCCATTGAACTACGCAGTTTAGATAGAAGCGAACTCTATTACATGTATTATGCCTATAGGGTGCCGATTTCATGATGGAAGCAGGTATTACGAGTTGAGTTATAAATTTTAGAATTTCATGTTTCATATTTTGATCGCGTTAGGCCCCTACTTATATAAAAGTCACGGTCAACGTTTTTAGCTATTCGGGGCAGCAGAGGAAAGGGCAAATTTTCATCATGCTGTAGGCCTATATCATTCGAATTTCAACAACGGGTATTTTCGTGCCAAAGTATTGCTTTGAACTTGAAGATAAAACATCGAAAATTGTCATGTGCACACTTGTACATTTCGTATAATCGAAAGTTCTAAGGAAATATGCTCAAATAGCACATAGTCTAAACCCGGGTTTAAGCTTATTGGATTTAGGCACTAAACCTGACTGTCTGGACGTGCAGAGATTCTATCGGATTTATTTTAATTGCAGCGGATTTATAGGTGATAAAGATAAACCTGGATTTAAATACATGTGAGAACGCAGCTTAAGTTGACTTATTTCCTGTGTAACTAAGTAAATAAGCATTTAATTATTACAAATTTGGTAGCATTTTTAGGAAGTGAAATATAAGTAAAAGTAGGCCTTGATGATTCTGATTTCTTATTCTCAGACCAAGTCCATCGTTTTGATATGAATTGACACAAATAGCAATAGCAATATAAATAACGTGCTATTTTTTATATTTTCAACAACTTCACTTTCACATAATTTGAGGCCAAAAATATAAACTCAAACATAGAAAATCATGTATAGGCCTGCACTGTGAATTCCCTTCTTGGAATTTGTTCATTGAATACTTCTTGATATCTTCTTAATGTTATTTTTGATATTTTTATCAACTTTACACTTTCACATAATTTGTGAGGCCAAAAATATAAACTCAAACATAGAAAATCATGTATAGGCCTAGGCCTGCACTGTGAATTCCCTTCTTGGAATTTGTTCATTGAATACTTCTTGATATCTTCTTAATGTTATTTTTGATATTTTTATCAACTTTACACTTTCACATAATTTGTGAGGCCAAAATATAAACTCAAACATAGAAAATCATGTATAGGCCTAGGCCTGCACTGTGAATTCCTTCTTGGAATTTGTTCATTGAATACTTCTTGATATCTTCTTAATGTTATTTTTGATATTTTTATCAACTTTACACTTTCACAAAATTTGTGAGGCCATAAATATAAACTCAAACAGAGAAAATCATGTATAGGCCTAGGCCTGCACTGTGAATTCCTTCTTGGAATTTGTTCATTGAATACTTCTTGATATCTTCTTAATGTTATATTTGATATTTTTATCAACTTTACACTTTCACATAATTTGTGAGGCCAAAAATATAAACTCAAACATAGAAAATCATGTATAGGCCTAGGCCTGCACTGTGAATTCCTTCTTGGAATTTGTTCATTGAATACTTCTTGATATCCTCTTAATGTTATTTTTGATATTTTTATCAACTTTACACTTTCACAAAATTTGTGAGGCCAAAATATAAACTCAAACATAGAGAATCATGTATATAAGCCTGCACGGTGAATTCCCTCTTGGAATTTGTTCATTGAATACTTCTTGGTATCTTCTTAATGCTATTTTTGATATTTTTATCAACTTTGCACTAAATTCATATAATTTGTGAGGCCAAAAATATAAACTCAAACATAGAAAATCATGTATAGGCCTGCACTGTGAATTCCCCTCTTGGAATTTGTACATTGAATACTCCTTGGTATCTTTTTAATGATATCTTTTATATTTTCATCAACTTAAGGAGGAGCTGACCCTTCGCGGTTTTTTTTCATGCACCTAATTACTAACAGTATTCCTGACTATATTCTGAAGAATTGGGAAGGGCTACAAAACCAAAGTTACCATGACTATAGCCAAGATTACCATCATCATGTCTATGAAGTTTGATTTTGTTTAGCTTTTACAATTTTTCTTCGAGAGTGTAAAATGTTCGAAAAACAAAAGTTTTGAACATTTGACACTATATGCGAAAATCAATAAAAGCTAAACAAAATCAAACTACATAGGAAGGATGGCACAAACCTTAGCTATATTCATAGCAACTTTCATTTTCTAGCCTTTCCCAATTCTTCACAATACAGCCTAGAGTAGTACCGCTAGGTGCACGAAGGGTCAGCTCCCCTTAAAACTTTCACAAACTTTTGTGAGGCCAAAAATATAAACTCAAACATAGAAAATCGTGTATAGGCCTGCACTGTGAATTCCACTCTTGGAATTTGTTCATTGAATACTCCTTGGTATCTTCATAATACTCCATGACTTAAACAGATTACAAAGACTAGAATAAATACTTGATGACAGAGGCCAAGTCCCAACCCAAACTCACTCCATAAGTAAGCAATGTGCTGGTGGTATGATTTGAACCCAGAATCTCCTGGTCACTAGTCTGTACAATTAACATGATTAATGGTACGGTACTGTAGAACTAATCACAGTAATGCTAGACAAAAAGCATTGATCACTTTTCAATTAGTTTTGAGTGGAATTATCAATCTGTCTTGAGTTTTGCCATAGAGTAGCCCATGTCTCTCACTGGTGAACTATCAGTTCATTTGTAATACTTTTAGCTCCCTTATTTGTGAGTCTCACTATGATTGGCTACTTGGGCAACTGGTGTGTTGCAACTGGTTCGACCACGTATTGTTCGTGTATTACACAATAAACAGTGGCGCAATATTGAACCAGCACTTTTGTTTCACGATTGCCGAAGTTTGAACCCAATCATAGCTCTAGTAACCAGTCACATTTCTCAATTGTTGATATAGATATATGCAACAACCTACTCTGAACAGAATACATAATTCAGAACAGTAAACATCAATTCGACATCTGATGATTTAGATGATAAGATATAGCTTCCTTTATCCGTTCAATTTCAAAGTCTATAGCCAATCACTTTCAAAGTCTTTCAGTTTGTTACATAGTTGGAGGACTTGTGGATGAACGGCTGTCTTCTTGCCTTTCTTTTTACTTCTCTTGGACCCTTGACTAGGGTTGATGCCAAGGAAGCACCTGAAATCAAATTCATACATTCATATCAGTTCATTCAATATCAGTGACAATACATTGTAATTTGTAGTTTTTATTATTGAATAATATTCTATGTAAAAGATTTTCATAGACATTGAATGCTGTTAACATAAGTCACAAACATCTAAGAATATGGTTCATTCATATATCAAAAGGGTTTTGCACTAAATTATTACAACGAAAGGTATTTAAGTTGAAACTTATGCACTACATGGATTTTTCATATTAGTTTATTTTGAAGGACTGTATAATTTTAACATTTTTGACCTACTGTGGACTAACCACTCTACAAATTATGATTTTCCCACTAGTTACAGGCCCATACACATCAACTGACACTGATTGATGATCACATGATTCAGGTGTTTCTGTTTAATGTTAAGGTTGGATTCAGGTACAGCAATTTGTCCATTTGAACTGTTGTTGAAATCTATACAGCAGATTTGCCAATAATAAAATGAATATTTTAACTTGTTTCCAGCATTACTAAATACTATTAAAAAAAATATCATCAGACATTGGAAGCAATCAAAATAAGCACATTATTTAGTTTTCATCATTGTTATTATAATTAAAAAGCTACAAGGGCTACAATAGTACATGTACAATGAAACCAGTAATGAATGACACATTATTTGAATTCCTATGATCATTTTACATAAAACTCCTCAAATCTATTATAAAAGTTTCAAAATTATTGCAAAAGTTTCAAATAAATTGTGAAATAGCTTCTTGCACCCTCAGTTCATCCAATCCATAATGTGTTGGGCGGTACAAAATGTTAATAATGAAAAACACATCACACAACACCTCAAAGCAAATGAAGCAGAGAAATAAACATCCTTATATATAATCTTACCTCTGAATAAATTCCAATGTTGCTCCGATATTCTCAGGGTACTCGAAGTTAAAGACGTAGAATGTAGAGAACCACAGGGCCAATGCTGACAGCTGGTTGGTGATGAGATCAATGACTACCTTCCCATTTATTGTCAGTGAGAACTTGTTAGTGTCAAATGGTGAATCTCCTATTTAAAGTAAAGAAAGATAAAATGCATTGCATACACACAATGAAAGGAATGCCAGTTAAAGGGACAGTCAGTGATTGTACAGAGATTCAACATCCCTTTTAATGTTATGTATAGGTAGATATACCAAAGATCACTTTAATTCCAAACTTTTAGCCAAGTCTGACCTTCCGTTTAGAAGTTATGCAATATTGTGTGCATTGCATTGTTCCATAGGCTTCTATGGCGAATTTCTGATGCCCGCGCATCAGAAAATAAAGATTTGACTCTCGTTCACAAACTGTATAGTTTGTGCAAGATTCCTTTTCAGGCTAACCTTCCCCAACAAGCAAAAAAAAAAAGGTATGTGTGAAAAAAGTTTGACCTTGACCCGCAGATCTCTGACTGTCCCTTTAAGCATTCGCACATGATTTCATATTGAAAACAATAATAAATTCCAAAGCGATTATTGTTTCCAAGTAAAAGTACTACTTTTTCTGAAAGAAAATTTGATGAGGAATTCAAATCTGTGACTATTTTCCTTCAAGTGTAGAAGAAATTTAAAACAAACTGATTTAAAACTATGACAAAATTACATATTTTGGATCTACCTGTAACTTGGTTGGACAACATTATGTTTACATTACAAGTTTGTCTCATTTGAAGGGCTAGTATGTCCTTAACTGATGAACTGGCATCTGTGCAGTTTGATTACTCTCTCAAAATTACATTGAATTAATTTATGAACTGACACAATTAGCAACCAAGATTGGCTCCAACTTTATATTGGGTGATAATGAATAAAACTTAACTTCTAAACCTCCTTTTAGCTACTAGGCCTATGTTTTAAGCTAAAGCAATACTGACATGTCAGGCTATATATTTAGTTCAGAAAATGATCTTTCTTGGCTTTTGTCAGTTAGGCCTAAGTGTTTCCTGACTGGATTATGAGTGTTTGTTGCAAAAATCCACAAGAGAATTTCTATGCTTATTCATTTATTCCCAAAGTTTCATGACCAGGTTTTTGCTCTTTGCTGGATAAAAATCAAATGTGCAAAAATTTAGGTACTTTCCAGAAAAAATGTAATTCAAAGATTATTAAAATGTCAATTTAACCTCTCAATGAGCTAAGTCAATTGTCTTTACAAATTTTAAAGGTAGAAAGCAAATTGATTTTAGAGCTTATTTTTTAGACTACTCTCAGAAATAAGGGTTCTAAAAGGGTTCTTCACTTGTCCTCTATATGGCACCCTTTAAGGTTCTAAAAGGAACCACTAAGACACTCTAGGGAACCTTTATTGGTTCTTAATGTAACAAGCTATAGAACCTTAAAGGGTTCCTGAATTTTCTGTAACCTTTTATGAGGGTACAATAGCCAGGGTTCCATATACTGGACAAAAAAGGTTTCAGTTGGCACCCCCTTTTTCTGAGAGTGTAAGTGATAATCGATAGCCAATAAAGCCACAATGAATAGAATTTACCATGGGCAACAAGACAAGGTGTTGCCGGTAACTCCAGTGTTTCAATGGTAGAAGCTGAAGTACTTGTCAAGGTCTATTTGAAATATAAAAGAAAATCAAGTTCAGTAAAACATAATTACAAAGTAGCAATGGTATCAATGTGTACATGATCTGATATCGAACATTTAAATAATCTCTCCCCTGAAATGTCCTTATACATGTGGGAATACAACAAGGAAATCTTGAATTTCTGTCATGGATGTGACTTCTACAATGATTTACATACTTTTTAATAGTGCTTGACTGTTTACCACAAATGCTACAAGTAGGTCGAACAATTGGCATGTTTATTGTACTGCCACTAGGCCTACTAGCACTAGTAGGCCTACTGTCTGGTCCACATTCTCCTGCAAGTTGTGCAACTGAAAAAACTGACCCGAAATTGAAGTTTGAGAAACTGACCCAAATGACCCACAGAAAGATAAGCATTGATCTATGGTACCGGTACATGGGCATTTAGATCGTACCATGCACTTAAACCATGTGAACTAAAACAACTAGCGTTTACTTGCCTGTCTCTGTTAAAGTTGACCAGCAAAGAAGCGATCTAGCAAACTTATCAAAGTAAAACACTTCGACGCCACGGTCGTCTTCTTCAAGTCCTATCGGCCGATATACGTCTCATTCTCGTATTCTGATACTAACAGCGCATCCTCAGTTCAATCAATTATGCATAATTACCCAGGGAAAACGGTCTATAAAGTATTATTACAGGAGACCTGTGAACTTACGGGTTTTCAAAAAAGAAAATACATTTTTATTTGTTTGTTTCTGAAAATTTACGGATTTACCAGAACATCCATATTTTTTCTGTAAAATAACATTAATTCCGTAAAAATACGGAATGATTCCGAGTTGTTTGGAATGTTTACCGTTAAAACTCTACGGAATATTACGAATATTCTGTATTTTTAAGGAATATTTTCCGTAAGAAACCTCGTTTTATTCTGTATTTTTAATGAATAAGTTTTACGGAATGAATAAATTACAATTTACGGATGTTCCGTAACCCTGCTGCCGGAATGTTCCGTAAAATAACGGAATAGTTTGCTTCTATAAAAACTATGAAAATATATCTCAAAACACTTAAAAAGTGAAGTATAATGTTGAAAAACAATTAGGGTCCTATGTGTTTTTACCTGCGGTAGGATCAATTCACATTTATATTATGATTTAATTTGATATTTTTAACAGTGATGGTGTTAATTAAAAAAAAAAAAAATGGTGAAAGTCATATTTTACCTGTAAATTAACTTCATACTAATATTTTAACGTTTTAAACGTATGTTTTATTTGTAAATAAACAATAAATTACATTAAAATTAAATTATAAAAAATTTGCAGATTGTATCGTTAAAAACAAACTAAACTTTAGATTGACAGGAAAACGTTAAATTGATGACTTTAGCGTCTTGAAAACGGTAAAAACTGTTAATTTTTCATGTAAATTAACGTTGAACTTCAATTGTGGTACGGGAAATTGTAAATTTACGGTTGTTTACCATAATGTTGTGTAAAATTTGTTCAAATATAGTATAAGCCGTATTTTTACCTGTAAATTAACATTCTAACAATTTTTAACAGTGTTAGTAATGCACTTTTAAAAGAAACTGTAAGAAAACGTTCAAACGCATGTTTTTATATTTAAATAAACAGTAAATTACATTAAATATACAGTCATTTGTTTAATTTTGCACATTACATCGTAAAAAAACCGAAACATTACATTGACAGGAAAACGTATAATTATACTGATTTTTTAGCGTCTTTTTGTATATAAATTGTTTTGAAAACGGGAAAAACTTTTAATTTTTCATGTAAATTAACGTTGAACTTCAATTGTGGTACGGGAAATTGTAAATTTACGGTTGTTGACCATGATGTTGTGTAAAATTGGTTAAAATATGGTATAAGCCGTATTTTTACCTGTAAATTAACATTCTAACGATTTTAACAGTGTCTGTAATGTAATTTTAAAAGAAACTGTAAGAAAACATTCAAACGCATGTTTTTATTTGTAAATAAACAGTAAATTACATTAAATATACAGTCATTTGTTTAGTTTTGTATATTGTTATCGTTAAAAATAAACTAAGCATTACATTTACAGGAAAACGTAAAATTGCTGATTTTAGCGTCTTTTTTGTGTAAATTGTTTTAAAAACAGGACAAACTGTTTAATTTTCATGTAAATTAACTTTCACTTATTTGTGATACGGGAAATTGTAAATATACGGTTATTGACCATAATATGTTGTGTAAACTTTGTTTAAATATGGTAAAAAACCGTTTTTTTACCTGTGAATTAACATTCTAACGATTTTAACAGTGTCGTAATGTACTTTTATAAGAAACTGTAAGAAAATGTTCAAACGTATGTTTTTATTTGTAAATAAACAGAAAATTATATTAAAATTACAGTAATTTGTTTAGTTTTGTATATTGTTATCGTTAAAAATAAACTAAACATTACATTTACAGGAAAACGTAAAATTGCTGATTTTTAACGTCTTTTTTGTATATATTGTTTTAAAACGGGACAAACTGTTTAATTTGCATGTAAATTAACTGTCACTTCAATTGTGGTACGGGAAATTGTAAATTTACGGTTATTGACCATAATGTTGTGTAAACTTTGTTTAAATATGGTAAAAACCGTATTTTTACCTGCAAATTAACATTCTGACGATTTTAACAGTGTCGGTAATGTACTTTTAAAAGAAACTGTAAGAAAACGTTCAAAATTATGTTTTTATTTGTAAATAAACAGTAAATTGCATTAAAATTACAGTTATTTTTTACTTTTGTATATTGTATCGTAAAAAATGGGATATTTGATAAAAACATTACATATACAGGAAAATGTAAAATTCCTAATTTTTCACCGTATTTTTGTATATAAATTGTTTTAAAACGGTAAAAATTGTATTTTTTCCCTGTAAATTAACGTTCATTTTTAACAGTGTAGAGACATTAAAGCTTTTAGTATTTCGTTGACCTTCTTCGCCATGACATATTCATTACTGGATAGCAGAAGCGGTATAAGAGCCAGTGACAGCCCTGCACTTCCGAGGACGAACAAGGACACGACAGCGTAGTGATAAGACATTTTTGTCCCGGACTTATTTTTGCCCTTACGCTTCTCGTTTAATTACGATGTTCTCACGCTCAGGCAATTCCTACCGATTCCTCTGGCTTAAATTCAGAAACAGGATCCTGAAACTTCAATCAACCCAAAGTGCTCGATGTATTATAGGGTGGATTGACTAGCTGTAATTTGGAGTAATTCCGATGAAGATTTGCCTCAAGTCGATTTACTCATGTAAAGTTATTACCGGACGTAAAACTCGAGTCTGTTACCAAAAATGCAACTTGAGCAGTTAGCAAAATTTAGTCCGACGTTTATATAATAATATTATGCTGTTCAAATATTTCGCAAATGACAAACGGCGCGTGAGATATCATATGACTTTTAAGATTGAATAAACAAAGTTTGTAAATAAACATGATAAACATGATCTCTGTAATCTTTGAACTTCCGTTAGGGATTCCCTGTGCTGATGTACACACCAAAGCAATTTTCAACAATCAATAACAAAATTTCAGATAGGTACTGCTGTAATAAAATACTGGATTTAAGGGTATACGATGTATTGTTGGTCGAAGCAGCAAAACAAAAAAAAGTAGTTCACAGCATCTTGCGAATGGTAGTAAAAAAAAAAAAAAATTGTATGTAAATAAACATGATAAACATGATCTCTGTAATCTTTGATCTTTCGTTAGGGATTCCCTGTGCTTATGTACACACCAAAGCTATTTTCAAGAATCAATAACAAAATTTCAAATAGGTACTACTGTAATAAAATACTGGATTTAAGGGTATACGATGTATTGTTGGTCGAAGTAGCAAAACAAAAAAAAGTAGTTCACAGCATCTTGCGAATGGTAGTGAGCTTTAGCAAAAATTGTATGTAAATAAGCATGATAAACATGATCTCTGTAATCTTTGATCTTTCGTTAGGGATTCCCCTGTGCTTATGTACACACCAAAGCTATTTTCAAGAATCAATAACAAAATTTCAAATAGGTACAACTGTAATAAAATACTGGATTTAAGGGTATACGATGTATTGTTGGTCGAAGTAGCAAAACAAAAAAAGTAGTTCACAGCATCTTGCGAATGGTAGTGAGCTTTAGCAAAAATTGTATGTAAATAAACATGATAAACATGATCTCTGTAATCTTTGATCTTTCGTTAGGGATTCCCTGTGCTTATGTACACACCAAAGCTATTTTCAAGAATCAATAACAAAATTTCAAATAGGTACTACTGTAATAAAATACTGGATTTAAGGGTATACGATGTATTGTTGGTCGAAGTAGCAAAACAAAAAAAGTTGTTCACAGCATCTTGCGATTGGTAGTGTGCTTTAGCAAAAATTGTATGTAAATAAACATGATAAACATGATCTCTGTAATCTTTGAACTTCCGTTAGGGATTCCCCTATGCTTATACACCCGGAGGGGGGGGGGGGGGTTCTTCGAAAAAAAATTTACGGGGATGTGCCACGCAGACTTTCGGATGCTGACTTTCTCTATACCTACTTTTTGCTGTTTTTGCCACCCATCAGTATACCAATTTTTCACACAAAAAACACCCAAAAAGCACCCAAAGTTGCCATAATTGGGTGCTTTAAGGGGCACTTTTGCCCAAATTCGCCCAATTGGGCGCACTTGTCTCCACTGAAAACCCACCCATCGATATACCAAAATTCGTGAAAAGGTACCCCAACACCGTGGCACATCCCCGTATACCTTCAACCAGGGAGAACCCCTCCGGGCTTATACAACATTTCAAATAGGTACAACTGTAATAAAATACTGGATTTAATTGTTCCATTCAACAATATAGGCCGTGAGAAAACAATTACAGTAGCATTAAGCGCGCTTCAGACTCCGAGTATTGTACGTACAATATTGTATGTACAATATGTACGTTATTTAATCTATTGCCATTCTATTTCCAGTAATGTTTAAGTTCTAACGAATAAAAAAAAAAAAAAAATCGATAATATGTTACATACAATATCTAGCAGAAATATATTATCGATTTTACGTCATCAAACATTCGTTAGAACTTAAACATTACTGGAAATAGAATGGCAATAGATTAAATAACGTACATATTGTACATACAATATTGTACGTACAATAAAAAGTCTGTATACTGCTTTAGTAGTAGTAAAGAAAATAAACCAAAACCAAATGTGAGGGCGCGGTGGCTCAGTGGTTACGGCCTTGGACTCATAATCTGAGAGCTTGCACGACGTGCGTGGGTTCGATTCCCCGTCCCACCACCGTGTTGCGCCCTTGGGCAAGGCGCTTTGCCTCGCTTGCCTCACCCCACCCAGGTGCATTGGGAAGCTGTTAGGGGTAGTCACAGTCGTTGTACTGATGGACCCTGCGCCACTTGTAGGCTGCAAACGTGGTTCCGACATATTCTAATGACGGCGGAATAAATGTAAAGCGCTTAGAGGCTGTTTACGGCATAAAGCGCTATATAAATGTCTACATTTATTTATTTTATTTATTTAATCCGATGTTAGTCAAAAACCCTTGAAGATAACTTAAAATTCTGTTTAAAATGATAACACAGGGAAACCTTGCTGTGGTTTAAAACAAATATAACAATACCCTCAACTATTTATTTACAATGATTACTTAATATATACTACAGTCTATAGATCATTCTCAAGTTCATTAAGATCAATGCTAGCAAAGGCATGTTATCAAGCTCATTAAGTCTGATCAATACTAGAAATGGCATGTTATCCAATTGAGCAAAACTAGAGCTCAATTATATGTCTCTTATTAGTGCATTTTGCTGTTATGTCAGTTGGATAACTGCTTGGTTATTGCGATTTGTTTACAGTAGAGTATTGAGGCAATCCTGTGTGTAATTTTGGTTAATTTTGAGGATTTTAAGATATGACCTTATGAAAAGTTATAAGGTTCTTTTTTGTGTTACGAGTCGTACTGGGCTCAAGGCCAAAATCACCTTTTACCTGAACTCACACGAATGCACAACACAAATACACTGTTTGATTCAGCTAAAAAATCTAAGTCTTTAATTGAAAGCAATATAATTATGATTGGTACAATATATGACAACAAATGCACATACAAAAATAATCAAATAATAACAATTACTCCTTTAACTAATTAGTACTTAGCCAGCATTCTTCTTCTTGAAGATAACCGAGTTCTTGCAATGTTCTGGACGGCTGATGTACATGTTAATATCCTCATTCACTTGTCCTGCAAAAATCAGTAAAGTCTATTGTACATTTGCATATAAATATCCATACGAATAAAATCCTCACACGAAAATGATGCTGCTTTCTCCAATCACTTATCTTCTTACGCTGCTTTCTCCTAAAATATATCTCCTTGCGCTGCTTTCACGAAAATTGGTTTCTTTCACCAATTACTCTTTCTCCGGGAAACAGGCTTCTTTAACACTGTCCCGCTGTATTTGACAGATGTGTTGTTTTAAAATACCATACTCCAGCCAGTCGACAGAAGAACTTTAATCCTTTGATGAGGAGGAGCACATTGGCGTACTCATAAATCTCCTTTGTTGCTGTATTAAAATAGCTCAATTATTGGCTATGTAAACTTGTTAAAATGCGCTTCTGTTTTGAAGCACGAAGACCAACACACACATGTGGAGTTTTACAATTTCCCATGACATTCTGTAAAGTCCAAACTACAAACTCCAAAAAAAAAGAGAGAGAAAAAAAGCGCAGTGATTTATAGTGCGCTACGCACATGCACAACGCCTAGACGTTGATCCATAAACCTCAGTACACTTTACAGGCCTCCAGCTTTTATACTAGTACTCATGCAATAAAAACATCATCTATTAATAAACCATTACTTCAATCACATCTGCACAATAGATGATGCAAGCTTAGGATTTCCCAGGATTAATTATACACATTAACCTTTCACATTGCATCACTTCCTGGGGATTTCCTATGGTACAATACACTGAACTGGGGATTTCCAAATTCCAAACATAGATCTGACTTTGTTTACAATAATTGGGGGATCCAAAAATGACTTTACACACCAACTCTTGCAAGTCTAAGGGGGTTTCCCATCTCATGAAATACTTTCAGCTTGTAAACAAAGCCAATTAAATCAAATTACTCAGGGCACATCACCTTTGGCTTAGTGTATATAGGGAGAAACGAGCTGGGAAAACTCAATACTACACACATATTTATTATTATTTCTGCCACACATCAATTTAAAATATCAAGGCTACCAATATAATGTACAACAGAAGTTCTTTGTTAACTTGAATATTGAAATAGTGAATGATATCAAAATGTTGAAGCACTTTTCGTCGTTTTATTTAAAAGATCTTTGCGAGGTATATAGAAATAGGAAATTTTCAGCTCTAGCCAAACAATTCGATATATTAACCCATCACGCACAATTTGTCCCCAACTGCATCCGCCTCATTCTGTTGCGTTGAGTCACATATTTAGTTTTGAGAAGTTTACTATTTTTTACATCCTAATATTTCAAACCTCAATGTGTAAAAACCGCCCTCTCTGTGCATGGACAGACAGGTGATGCGTACAATACGGGCGTTTACGGGTTCAGGAAAAGTTGCGATCACTGCGGTGTGCACGTCAACATTGCCAGCAAATGTCTATAGGAATGAGAATATAGTATGATTGAGCAACAAAAGTACCTATAATTAAAGACCGAATTAAAAAGACTAGTTTGCGTATGACATCCTGACAACCAGACCAAAAAATGCCGTACTGCGCAGGTCAGCAACCAATCACGCCGCGCCTTTGCCCTGACGTCAGACGCAAACTAGTCTTTTTTAATTCGGTCTTCAATTATATTTTCACATTGATCGGATGGTTTGCTGTTATACAAGTCCACGAAGCGATGAAAAAAACACTGTTCTAAATTCTTTTTAATTTTTGCAAAATTCATGTAAAATCACCCGTTTGTGGGCCAAAATTAGAGAGATTGCGATTTCCAAACGTTCGTATCGAACGTACGTGGAATCTATTCAAATTCCTGTGACGGGATTTTGAATAGATTTCACGTACGTTCGATGCTACGTTTGGAAATCGCAATCCCTCTATTTATTTATTTTGACTGAACATTTAAAAAAAAAATCCATTTTTTTTTTCAAATTTCTCAGATTTTTGTGAAATTTTAGGTTAATTTTAGGATCCAAAAAAGACAAAAACAACAAAACAAAACAAAAAACACCCGAACTCCCGACTCTAAATGAAAGGTCCGTCCGCCCGTAGAACATGACCTGAGCGTACACTACACAATGTTTACTATCTACTTTACTTACAACCACGTCTCCATCTTGATCTTTCACAAACGCCTCGGTGCCACCTGTAGTGAAGAAGGTTGACACATTGAATGACGTCACCCAGTCAGGTTCGACATTGCCACCATCCCCCTGCGTTATAACACCGGATACATACGTCGGATAACCTAATGGCAATACAAAATGACATATTTTTTCAGATATTGACTTCTGCGGACCCTTAAAGTTGACCATTCACCTGTTTGCTTAAAGCTCAAGAACAGTACACCTACTCAATTTGCATTATACTTTTCTGAATAATTAACCAACCAATTTATTTATTTATTTATTTATTTATTTATTTATTTATTTATTTATTTATTTATTTATTTATTGATTGATTGATTGATTGATTGATTGATTGATTGATTGATTGATTGATTGATTTATTGATTTATTGATTTATTGATTTATTGATTTATTGATTTATTGATTGATTTATTTATTTATTTATTTATTTATTTATTACCATGATTCCGGGCGAATAATATCATTATTATGTTTTGATGGATCCAAGTTGTGATAATATTGGATCCAAAACATAATAATGATAAAATTGGATGCTTTACGCCCAATATTAATTGGTCTCGCTATGAGTTGTAAAATATTCGACTCGACTACGTCTCGTCCAATATTTTAAAACTCATAGCTCGACCAATAAATATAGGCTCAACCGATCCAATTTTATATCAATAGTGCATACGCACTACTTAAAACGTGGTCTTTAAAATGCAAAGAAAAAAGAAAATGGACGCAATGGAAATGAAAAACAGGCAAAAAAAACCCAGAGATAACAAAAATCAAATGCTTTTTAAATAAATGGAATGGAGGAGATGTCTAAAAAACATTATGGACTTATTACTCAAAATCACTATCAGAATATCGCTGATAATGACTTTAAATGCCTGGCACAATTAAATAGTCCAGAGAGATACCTATATCAGCTTCAATCCATTCAGATCCTGCTGGATGTAGCGGTGCTGTTGACCATGGATAGGGACCATTCAACCTTCCATGTCTGGCTCCCCGAATAGTAGAGGACGATGCATTAATATTTTCATCTGGAATGTCACCATTTTCCATTCCCAGATAATCATTGCAAACTAGAATATTGAACAAGAAACGAATATTATACGGAGATTATATTAGTAAGGATCGATTGATATAAGCCTAATAAGAATCGATTGATATATTGTATTCTATTACTCCCACGACCCATTATTCAAAATCGCGCACTGTGATTTGTGGAAACGCGTCACGTGAAAGACCATTAATTAGCAATAAAGTGGCCAGGGCAACGAACTTCATGTTCTTCTCGCATCACAGCGCACAGCAAAGCGCGATGCAGTATATTAACGTCGTTACGCATTCTACGCAAAGCATTACGCTTTGTTACGCGTTCTGCAATATCGCTATCACTTACGCTTTGGCTACGCGTAGGCGCGCCACCTTGAGGTAAACAACTTGTAATATTTGGGCAAAAAATGTGATATTTTCTCTTTAAATCGCACTATTTTGTGGTAATAGAATAGAAATAAAGTGTGCAGCATTATCATTTACACAAATAATGTGTCCTCGGCAGTAAAACGTTTAAATAATGGGTTCGGCTGCGCCTCACCCATTATTTACGTTTTACTGCCTCGGACACATTATTTTCGTGTAAAGGATAATGCATTACCCTTTATTTCTTAATTCAAGAACCGATTTATATAATTGTATCAAAGCATGGATTGATATAATTATAAGCTATTATAAAGTTAAAGAACATTTCGACACTCATCCAAATACCGTTGCTGACTTTCAGACTCATTGACCCATCTGGATATGTATTGCCACCTGTTATTAAAATGCCAGCCTTTTTCTTTGGTCACCTCATTTACAGATAGAAAAATCAGGGAAAACTCGGGTAAGAATGCAAACATTGTTTCAGGTAGAAGTAACGTAAGACGCAAACCTTTACAAATCCTTTACAGAATCTGAAGGTGGCATTGAAATTGACTGTACATGGTTGTATGGAAATATATAGATCACATTTAATGGAGCGTTATCAGAAGTTTCACATATAAAGGATTTTTTTGTCGGAATAAAACAATCTGAATACTTTCCTTGTGTCATTTCGATGAGAAGCTTTAGGTGTTCACCCTGTACTTCTATTCCCGCACTTTCACACAAGCATCGCATTCACAAACCAATAAAACAATCATAATCAAATCTAACAGCCACCACCCGTGTAAAGAGTGTTTTATATTTAGAGAACAGAGGTATCGTTTTGAGACCAAGCCGTGTATCTACTATATATACGCTCTCCCTTTTGGGATTGAGCACTCTATTCAAAAGATAGTCTAACTATGAGTAAAATGGTGTTATTATATATATTATGTATTATTTTTGACAGATCACGTCACAAATATTGGTGCTGAAACAAATTTGTTTTGAAAACTTAAAGCAGTCGTAGTAGAGAATTTTGATAGGAATGCACCATTTCCAAAAGGTAGTTTGACTCGCGTTTAGGTGACAATTGTTTGAAATAAATAGAACGGTGATGTGGTACAAAATAGATTCACCTGTGCATGTTACTCCGTCTCCACTGTTGCCAGCATTACATGCACATGTGAACGAACCAACGGTATTGTTGCAAGCAGCATTTGCGTCACAGTTATCAGTACTCAAATTACATTCATCAATATCTGTACATAAATATATAAAATAAGTTATTATTAAGGAAAACACAGATTTTGAAGTATGATCAAAACAAAATTTGATATGGTATGAAATAGACTAACCTGTGCATATAATTCCATCTCCGCTGTAACCGGCATTACATGCACATGTGAATGAGCCAACGGTATTGGTGCAAGCAGCATTTGCATCACAGTTATCAGTACTCAAAGCACATTCATCAATATCTGTATAAAAATGTATAAGTCATATATTATTAGGTAAGACATAGATTTTGAGGTATGATAATACTCTGAAACATAAAACCAGTTAAAAAACACAATTGAGACTAAATTGGCTTTGCTTGGAAACATAATGTATCTTATAATATTTGATTAATCACATCATAAATATTGGTACTGACACGATTCAATAAAAATTTTAAGCAATCATATATAGCAAATTTTGATAGGAATGCACCATTTTCAAAATGTAGTTTGACTCGCGTATAATGTTATTATTAGAAATGGTATTAGAAGTGAAAACTTAAACCAATCGTAGCAGAAAATATCAAAAGGTAGTTTGACTCGCGTTTCGGTGATAATTGTTTGAAATAAATAGAACGGTGATGTGGTACAAAATAGATTCACCTGTGCATATCTTCGTCAATATCTGTACAAAAATGTATGAAATAAGTTAATATTAAGGAAAACACAGATTTAGAGGTATGATCAAAAGAAAAGTTAAAATGTTTCTTGTATTCTTAAACATGATTATACAATTAAACTCAATAACGCTTGAATAAATCATACTGCAGTTACCGTCCGTTTTCCTATACACAATACACAGTGCTCTCACCATTGACGTGTGACCTCAACAAATGATGTATGTTGGGAGAATGGACACTTGCCTAGTTAACATCACTGTGTGAAAAATAACCAGCCAATATTTTATTTATTCTCCAAAACTTCTAGCAAATATATTTCTCTAACATGACCTAAAATTACAGCTAGGTTAGATGTTCAGAAATGGTCGCACTTTTGTAAAATATGAGTGAGGGCAAGGCATAGCTAGCCAACTCCCCGTGTTAATTGAATGGAGATTTGACCGAAAATATTGGTATCGGACCGCTCACTTCTGAAGGATGCCACAAAAAAACGGTAAAAGCTACATTTAAATTATTCTAAATAGGTTCTAGAAAATAAAGTTTTGTAACATGTCCTAAATTTTTAGCTAATTTAGATGTTTGGAGAGGGTCGCACTTTTGTGTTTTAGGAAGGATATGTAAACGACAGATAACACCAAAAATATCAAGAAATTATTTCCAAACCGTGTTAAGTCAACAATCATTATGTTGCTCATTTTGAAGAATGCTGGTTTACAAAAAGCACGCCATTGTCTCATTTCGTGAACAATGGTACACATACCATTGTTTCCTTTCGTTTCCTTTATAATCGGTTACCCAACTGAAGCTGTAATACCAGCTTTATTGCGATGTCGCACATTGAAAACAGACACTTGTACACAACCAGAGAAGATCTGATTTAATCAGTTGAGCTGCTTCAATGAGTGTTATCTTGGTTTAATAGCTTTTAATGGGGTTTAAGTCCTGCAAAGGTCGAGATGAATTCTACTGTAGACATGACTGCATCATGTTGGTTTTGGTTTGCATTATGTATCTTATCTGATTGATCACATCACAAATATTGGTAGTGATTTTTTTCTTTGAAAACATTAAGCAATCATAGCAGAAAATTTCGATAGAAAGCTACCATTTCCCAAAAAGTAGTTCGAGTTGTGGTAAGATGACAATTATTAGAAATAAATATAATTTGATATGGTACAAAATAGACTAACCTGTGCATATAATTCCATCTCCGCTGTAACCGGCATCACATGCACATGTGAAGGAGCCAACTGTATTGGTGCAAGCAGCATTTGCATCACAGTTATCAGTACTCAAAGCACATTCATCAATATCTGTATAAAAATGTATAAGTCATATAGCATGTGTAGACATGTAGAAATTCGATGATATTATGTTTTATATCTTACATTTTATCTATTATTTCTGTTGCTTTATTGGGATTTTACTTTTGAAATGAAGCTTCTTACCACAATATGTAGTACGGTCTAAGAGGTGATCAAGTATATCTTTTTCCCAGTTATGTCGCATGGCGAGTGGCCGTGGGTCATCCACAAACCACAGATCACCAGCTTCATTCCCGTTATCCCTTCTTGAGCAAGTTTGACCTATAGGTGCTACCACGCCTTGACAAAGACATATTTCTGCAAAAGGTAGAGACCATCTTAACACACCGCCTCTTAAAGGATCTGGTCTTTTTTCCAGAACGCAAAGGTGGCTCTGCACCACAGTCAGATGAGCTGTAAATGAAGGAAATTTCCATTACAATTTGTTACTACATCATGCAAAAGCTTGCAAACGTGTAAACTTATATAATTGTACGGAAACATACACAACTCGAAACAACTGCATGTGTTACAAAAACGGAGTACAAGAGAAAACTTGTGAATTATCTTTTCCTTCCTGACCTTTTTCATATCAATATATCTCTCACTGTTCCGCTTCCTCCCCCCCCCCCTCCGAATCAGTCTCCCCTCTCTCTCCCCGGCCCCTTCTCTCTCCTTTCGTGTTCTTCTTTTTCTAGTCTTTCCGTCTTTCTTCCCCTTTCTCTCTCAATCACTATGGAAATGCCTTCAAAGTACAGTCGGCACAACCCAGCTAACAATTTTACGTTGTTAAAACGTCGTCTAAAAGTTATATAAAGTGGAATAAACGTAACATATGGACGTTGTAAGTACGTAAATCTGTGAACTCGTATTCGACGTCAGGTTGTGAACGTCGAAACAACGTCACTACGACGTTACATCTACGTCCGATAATAACGTTATCACAATACGAATACGAGTTCACAAATTAACGTAATTTCGACGTCCGTAGATTACGTTGTATCGGGGTCAGACCATGAAATTTATACGGCGTTGTAATTACGTGCTTTATACGTCGAAACAACGTCATAAATTTGCGTACTAACGACGTCCGTAGATGACATTGTATCTGGGTCAGTTCATGACTCTTAAACCACGTTTTAAGCACGTGCTTTATACGTCGAGACAACTTGATTATGACATTATATTATACTAACATCCGGCAACAATGATGCTCAATCCCAAAAAAGGGAGAGCTTATGAAAATTCAAAGTTTAGAACTTCAGGAATAGAAGTCTTTACTCTTGAGTTTCACGCCTAAAAGCGATCGTCAGACGACACGATAGAGAAATTTTGGTTGGACAACCATCTCCTTGGATGGACAACCATCTCCTTGGATGGAAGAATTTACATTCCATGGTGTCAATATCCAAACTATTCCACGTCACGACATTCGCAGACGTAACAAATGTTATTTCAGCTCAAAATGGACAGAAACCCTTCCCAACATTTATTGCTAGTATTATTTCAGCATTTTGAGTACAGAATAACAAAATTGGAAGGAATCGTACATTAAGGCTTCAACTACGCTTTGCTATGAATAAAATATGAAATGTGACAAAGAAATAACTACACTGTAAGATATGCACCATATCACTAGATACTCAGTTGCTATAGCATTAAACAGGGAAGATATCCTACCCATCCCAGAATCCTTTTCAATATGATACATCCCTTCATTTCATCAAATGACGCTCCCATTACTTTATACAGATTTTATTTGTTTTTTATATAGGCTGAACATGAGTCGCAAGTCAAGAAATAAACATATTTTTCAAGATCAGGATGTTCTTTGTTCACTGGGGAATATTTTGTCACAATCAACCCATATTGCACTACATGGCAAATCAGTACAGAAAATTGAAATGGAAGAAATGCATTATGGGAAGTGTCAAATATCTTCTCTGAGTAATTAAATGTGTTCAACTATATGCAATAACTCTCTTTGTTCTTCTGGTTGTTATTGCCAACGGCCGTATTATGAAAGCGATTCACTTTAGAAACAAATTTACCAATATTTTGTATAGAAACTGCTTGGCTTTGAGCTGGATACAGGTTGAGGTAAATGCGGGCATGCGGCTGTGCATACTCTACATGTAGACGTTGTTTCTTTCGCGAAATTGACCTTTTTTGATATGCATATACTGGCTGCTATAATATCAAAATGTTTCAATAATTTGCCATAAAATTTGTATTATATCTCGAGCTTTAAGAATATCAAAATTATGATATCGGAAGGACATTCCTCGTATTCAGAATGCAATTCTGTGTGTCTGCTGTGTTCGTGGGTCCCAGAAATAATGTGCAAAGGTTTATAACTTGTTTGATTTGGCAGATGAGCTCCAAATAAAATAAAATTTTAATTCAAAACCGAAAGTTCAATTGCATTATCGTATATTGGGCTATTCCAGTTGAAGTCCACACTACCCCTGTGGATGATTTTGGAAATAACTTCCACAGGGGGTTAATCATTTTGAAACTCATACTCCCTCTGTACTATGGTTTTAACTATATCTTTCAAAACGGGAGTGAGTATTCCAAATGGAAGTTGCCCAATTGTCTATTCTATTCGAAACTCATACTCCCTCTGTGGAAGACTTTAGGTAAAATGTAATAGCCCATTAAATGCAACACGTCTTATTGTGAAATTGTGTTTAGAAGTTTTATCAACAAAATGTAAAGCACTTTGTACGAAAAATAAAAGGGCACACTGCGTTTAAACATAAATTTTCAGTATGGTTCTGTCCGCCATATTCATTGTGTGTTCATTTCTAACATGTCTAAAACCACACCAGAAGACTAGTCTAACATGTCTAAAACCAAACCGGTATAGACTGCATTGACTATTCTACCAAACCGGTAGAATAGTCAATGCAGCTATTTATCTTCTTTTTTTGATCAGAGCTGGTCTCCACTATATTGAGAGCAGGTCTCTTATTTTATCCCTTGAGAAAGAAAAGTTTTGTCTTTTCGAAACGTCGGGTTTTTAACTTTGTTTTTATGTTTTGTGTTACTCCCCCATTGGATGTTGTGTCATATTTTCCCTGTTTTTAATTTTATCCATTGCTAGTGTGACACTGTTGTATCCTTGTGGATCCATCCTTTGGTTCCCCGCTGGTCAGTTGGAACAGATTTTCCCTGTTTTCATATAATACAGGGTGAGTCAAAAAAAGTGCAATAGAGCAAAGAATCGATATTCATGTAAGAACCAAGTTGAACTTTCCCATTATTGACAGTTTCTGTAAATGCCACACTCAATAGTCACCTTCTGTGAAAAAATGAAGTGACTCGCTTCTACCGTTTAATTTTTATAAGAACTTTTGCTGCGATACCCAATTTCATTATTTGTCCACGAAGTACCATGTATTTTGAATGGGAGCACCCAATGCACGATAAATGCACCAGCTCTGAAACTGACTTTAACTTAAATAAGGTTGATTTTTGTGTTATTTTTATGTTTTTTTCTTTTCAAACAAACTTTCTAAATTAACGAGTTCAAGAATAATAATCTTACATTAAACATTCAGAAAACTAAGTTCATGGTGTTTGGCACTAGCAGGGTGTTAAAAAACTTTACAGATGTTAGTTTATATTACAATAATGATACTATTGAGCGTGTAGATGTATTTAAGTATCTTGGTGTTACATTTGATCCTACCATGGCTTGGTCTGATCATATTAATGCAATGTCTTCCTGTATTTCTAAGCGATGTGGTGTAATTAAACGTGTCAAACCTTATATTCCAAAAGATACCCTCATCATGCTTGCTAATGCAATTGTTATGCCTAATTTTGATTATTGTAATACTGTTTGGTCTAACTGTTCTGTTGAGCTCTCCAACTCCCTCCAAATTCTTCACAATAGGCTTGCTCGTATTATTCTTTCCGCTGATATCAGAACACCAATTGATGACATGATGAGTACTCTTCATTGGAATAAATTAAATGATAGGTGGTTCAACTATATGGCAACACTCACCTTCAAATGCTTGAAAGGAATGGCTCCTGGTTACCTTTCCTCTCAGTTCACTTTTATGCATGATATGCACTCTAAAGGAACCAGGAGTCAAACCAACTTTGCTCTTTTTGAACCACCATATAATATTAATGCAGGTAAAAGAACTTTTCATTCACGTGCTACTAAATTGTGGAATAGCATTCCAAATGATAGTAGATGTAATTTTAAAGAAATGAGTATTGCTCAATTTAAGCAGTTGTTTTTGATAAAACCAGTGTAATATGTCTTTTATCTGAATTTACATGTTTTCCCAATTGTTCACAATTTCATGTGCCATTTATAATTATGTATTTTCTGATTTATTACTGTATATATATGTTTCTTGTTCACATTGTAAATGCAGGGCCTCCTTGGAAATCAGTGCTTGACATTGAAGGAGCTACCCTGGGTAAAGAAAGTTTAAATAAATAAATAAATAAATAAATAAATAAATAAACATCTTTAAAATAAAGGGAAATGAAAATAACAACAAATAATGTTTCTTCTCCTTAAACAAGACCAAGGTCAATAACACTTTGGGTGCTTCATTTTATTTTAATGCCAATGAGGTTAAGAAAATGGCAGTGGTTCCAAATCTATCTTATACAGAGTGGGCTGACATTCAAATTTTAGATGTGTCTTGGACAAACATTAAAATTGGGTATCGCTATAAAATGTGTCATAAAAACAAAACGGTAAATGCTAATTCCTTGATTTTTTCACACAAAATCACTATTGGATATGTTAATTATAAAATGTTTAAAAACCTAAAAGGTTCAACTCGGTTCTTAATTACAAATGGATTATTTTCTCTATTGCACTTTTTTTGACTTACCCTGTAGAGTACATAACAAAGAAAACAAATTGAGAGGATTTTGACAAAAATTGGTTTAGTTCATGAATTCTAGTGATCATCCTGTAAGCAAAATTAAAATTAAAACTAGATAATTATATTAACCCAGATGATTGATCAGCTAAACCAGGTTCCTGGCTAAACATATTAAACCATATTGATGCGAGTACTAATAACACTACTCAATTAGTCTCTTTAAAACATGCTTAAAGCATTTTCCATGAAACATAATAATCATCATAAATTTACTGGCTGATATTATGAATGATGTGAATTTTGACAAAGAAATAAATGCATTGCCAGGCGCGCACAGGGCTGTCAACTCTCACGCATTGGGTGAGTCCCACGCATTTGGTCACTTTCTCACGGTCTCACGCCAAGGTAGTATAATCTCACGCCTAGGTAATAAATCTCACGCAAAAAGCTGGAAAATGAGTAAAATCTCACACAGCGTCATTTTTTGCTCCTACACCCCTACAACTGCTAAATTGTTGGTCTAAAGTATATAAAAGTATACATATTTAAAATGGCAAAGACTTGATAAATTAATCTGTGAGGTCAAATTTGGGCCAAAAATGCTCATTTTTGGTTGAAAATCCCGTTTAACGAAAAAGAAGTGGGCCAAAAAAAACCACGTTTTTTTGGGATTTTGGGCAAAAAAAATGAGCATTTGGGCCCAAATTTGACCTCACAGGTGAATTTATCAAGTCTTTCCCATTTTATTTTTATATACTTTAGACCAACAATTTAGCAGTTATGAGGCCCGAAAGTTTACATAATTCCAGGGTTCAGACCAACCTTAACATTCACTATCTCTTTGCTCTTTTTTTAATAATACTAGTGACTAATGCAATTCTGTGACTTTTTATAATGACATTGTTTTCGAATGAATGTGTTTTTAACTTTTAATCTTGTTGTTTACCATGGCAATGGCTGTATATACTTGTATTCGGGTATTGGGCGATATAGTAAATGCTTTTTTATTATTATATATTATTACTCCTTTTGTTAATGCCAATCAACAGGCGTGTTACTTTTATAACGAAATGATATTAGTACATAGAACATTACAGCTTATGTACATTGATGTACCAGACTCCTCCCTTTAAATTTGCACCAAAAATGGTCAAAAATGCAAAGAAGCTTGTATTGGTGAAACCGAACGCTCTTTGAAAACGCGGTTTTATGAACATAGGAGACCTAGTAGTACAGCATCTGAGGTATCAAACCACATTCACATCGAATCTCCTGGACATTTCGTGGACTTGGATGGTATCAAATAATATTGGGTGACATTCTATTCATCATCAACTATAACAATTGGATTTCTACATCTGTTTGAGAATGATAAGTGAACAAAATATGTAAACTTACCTGTAACGATAATGGCCAAAATAAAAGAAATATCCAAATCCATTCTAATAATTTTGCAGTTTATCCGTTTACACAAATCTTAAATATTAAATAACTAGAAAATTGGATTGATCAAACTCGATATTCCTAGTAGTCATTCCGTTTTAGACACGAAGACATCAGTGATATCTGCAACTGTAATCCATGTGCCTAAATGTGACAACCATGACGACAAATTGAACCATTGCTACGCACGTTTCTGCGTGATCACTCATGGCCATTCCATTTAAAATACACACTACCCCTGTGGAAAATTTTGGAAATAAATGTCACAGGGAGTTACAGAGGGAGTGTTAATTTCAAATTGAATTAACACATTAGAAATTCACCCGCCCTCTGTGGAATATTCAGGGTGACTCTTTCTCAGATGGTGTATGATATTCAAATAGATCTGCAAATTGTGATCATTACATTTGAAATTCATACTACCCATGTGACACATATTTCCAAAATTTTCCACAGAGATAGTGTGGAATGTGGATTTTAATTGGAATAACCCATTAACCATAATAAATATAAATATAAAACGATTCGTGGTAGGCCTACTCAACCGAGGTATAATTTAATTATCCAGGGTTGTTTGGTGTGATCGTTTATTAATTTTTCTAACAAAACATATCTTTTTTAATTCTAAACAGCTATCGTACTGATATACACATATATACTGCGCCAATAAAGTATCCTTACACTTGTTTTTTTTAATAGATGCACTATCTAATCCTGCACATTATGACATCAAAATACTAGTATAAAATTGTTATGAAAAAGTTTATATAATTATATTAGTGACAGTAAAAGTAAAGTATACGTAGGCTTATATTATTGAATGCAACATCATAATGTCTTTATATATAAAGCACTTCAATACTGAACAATTCTTATTTTAGAATCTACCAGTTTATTAATCGCATAAGTCCCAGTTAAAAATCGACTATGGACTTTCAATTTTAAACGGAACTTTGATCCCTAACACAAACACTGTCAATCATACTTGTTTATCATCCAATTTAACCGCGCGCACAAAGCCTGGATGGTACAAGACGCGCTCATGTTCGCGCCACACAAAGGCCGCATAGTTGTGTACCATGTAGTTATTAATGGTAATGGCAGTATTTAAACCATAATGAGATCTGTGCGACCAATCACAAGCCAGATCATTTAAAGATGCATTACATCATGGCCAATTTTAGTAGGCCAGGAATCCGACAGTCTCATCCATAGAAGCTCATAGACAGCCGTGTTAAGCATGTAAACCGCAATCCAAAGTCAGTAGTCCACTTGGGAAGCTAACAAACAGAGGGAGTACGGTGACTAAAAAGATGATCAGTTGTGAAAATCTATCAATTGTGCACAAATTATTTAAATCGGAGTTTTAAGCTTAAATGCAATATCCAGAGTATGCACAATGGGCAAGTGGACTATATGGAGTAGTCTACGTGTTTACAAATAATAAATGTGACGTGTCATGTCAAAAGGAGACACTTTTGGGCAGGTTATCAATTTTGAGGTTTTTACATATCTTAAATATAGAGATATTTTGCTCCACAATGCCGTTTTCCCCAATGAAATCGGACATTCCTAAGCAAAGATATTGAGTTTGTAAGTTATGATATTATAAAATTGGAAATTGAGATATCGGCCTTTAAAAATATTATTGACAATGTTGAGAGTGGGAATTACCTTGGAAAATGTCTTAAAAAATACAAGATGCCAGTTATATTCCGGTCTGAAACTATCGGACAATATTTTAAACATTAATAACATCACAAATTCGCAACAAACCCAAATTGTGAAAAAATTATCCCCGGGCCGATTTGTGGCTATATCTCCGTTTACGATCCTGCCCAAAAGTGTCTCCTTTTGACATGACACGTCACAAATTATGATTGGATCATCATGTTTATTCATGAAGTTAAGAATAGAATATTAAAAACCAACATCTCATTGATATATGCACTAATAAAGATTTAAGTACACCTGTGCCATAAACCATACAAAGCGTCTTATATCTTGGTTCGTTCTTGAGTCTACCTACTTCTACTAGAAATATGCTATGCCACTCATCATGTCAAAACAATTTGCAGTTGTCTTACAAAATGTAACAAAAGAACGTCTTTAAAAGTTTACATCTCACACATTGATGTCATATGTTGAATATTAATTTTATCATTATATATAGATATTATAATTTTCTTTATTTCAGTTTTCATACGCATTTTCTTCATTATCTTTAAATGTGGGTTTCCGACAAGACAACGGCTGCGTTTCGATGTGATAGGTGCCACATTATATTGCATAATTGCAAAATTTGTTGGAAGCCTTAAGGGTGAAGTCTTTATTGTTAAATCAGATAGTAGTGGTTTTCCATCTCAAATGCTGATGGAGTTTGGAATGTGTGCTGGATCCAAGACATCGTAGACCTCATCATACTTTTTGTCATGCTCAAGCTCCTTGTTACGTTTATCAATCTCGAGCGACAGTTCATAGAGACTCTCCTTGAACCTAGACAAGAATATAAGATACAAAAGAAACTAGCAGGGTCAATTGGGCAAGTAAGGGTAGAGCAATTAAACCTTGAGATTACTTTCATTCAGAAAAATTATCAAAGTTGTTTCTCCAAAATATGTTTTCATTGGTTCACGGTTAGTTAACTGGTTTGCAAAAACGTACAACATATAGGCCATATAGTGGCAATATAGGGCCTACATAAGTTTGGAAAAGAAACAAATGCCTAAACCATGTAAACTGATCTTACTGCTTACTGCTCCCTTAACCGGCTTGGTCGTCGGGGCACCACTGATGACATCTTGACAATCTCTCTCCATCTGTTCCTGTCTTCCACTGCCCTCTGTGAGGTGGTAAATTTCAGGCCAGTCCATTCTCTTATGTTGTCTTCCCATCTCTTTTTCTGTCTTCCTCTTCTTCTTGAACCGTTCACTGTACCCTGTAGGACTGTTTTTGCTAACCCAGAGGAGCGAGAGATGTGGCCGTACCAACGTAGTTTACGTTGCCGGACTGTTGTTAGTAGGTCATCATAGGGACCAATAGCTTGCTTCACTCTGGTCCGCACCTCCTCGTTGGTCACATGGTCTTTATATGAGATGTTAAGGATCTTCCGGAAGCATCTCAACTCCAGTGCTTGTATTCTCCTTTCCAAGTCAGCTGTCAGTGTCCACGTTTCACAGGCATACAGGAAGATCGATATGGCGAGGGTGCGCATTAGCTTGATTTTGGAACCCAGTGAGATATTTTGTCATTCCATAATGGCTTTAATTTTGCCATGGCACTAGTTGTTTGTGCAATCCTGGAAAGCACTTCAGGTTTTGACCCTTCATCTGATATAATCGCACCAAGATATTTGAAGCTGGTTACTGTGCCTAACCTTTGATCACTTATTTCCACTGTTTCACTGATTCCTGTTGGGTTGTTTGTCATCAGCTTGGTCTTTTCTGCACTTATTTCCATTCCATACCTCATTGATGTTTGATGGAGGTTGTTAATCAGGGACTTGAGTTCTTTCTCACTGCCAGCTAAGTGCATCAGCCATAATTCTTTCCAGAAATATGTTGAAAAGTGTTGGTGATAGCAGGCAACCTTGTCTCACACCGACTGATGTTTGAAACCAATCGCCTATGTTTCCATTTGCCAGCACAGCACTCATGGCATTACTGTATAGCTGTTCAATAGTACGCACTAGTGTTGGGTTGATGTTATACGTTCTCATGGTGGCCCAAAGTGCAGCATGCCACACCCTGTCGAATGCCTTCTTAAAGTCGATGAAGACATGGTATAGGTCCTGCTGATGTTGGAGATGTTTTTCACATAGTATTCTAAGGTTAAATATCTGTTCTGTGGTACTCCTTCCTGATCTGAAGCCCGCCTGCTCTTCAGCAATGATGTTCTCCGCCAGAGGTTTCAATCTGTTCAAGATGAGTCTGAGCATTATTTTGCTCGGGTGGCTGATGAGGCTGATTGTGCGGTAGTTCTGACAAAGCTGGAGATTTCCTTTCTTGGGGAGTGTAATCACAAGTGACTGTGTCCAAGGTGTAGGCCATTTGCCTGTCTTCCAAATGTTGTTACATATCTTTGTAAGCACATCAATAGCTGCATCACCTGCTGCTTGAACAAGCTCACCTGGAATGTTATCTATGCCTGGCGACTTGCCCTTTTTCAATGCTTTCACAGCGGCTTCTACCTCTTCTCGCAGGATAGGCTGACTTTCCTCATTATCTGGGTAGGACTGATCACTTTGGTGGTAAAGCTCAGTTTTAGAATGTAACCTAACTACTTTTCTGGAAAATGGTCTGTACCTGCGACCCCCCCCCCCCTAAAAAAACCCTGGGGTCCATTTCACTCAATTTTACGAAGCTTCGTATGTCTCAAAATCAGTCGTAATTTACGACGTATCGTTAGTTCCATTTCACTAACATGACTTACGACCGGTACCCTTCGTAAGGAATAAGGATTTACGACAGGGACCCTTTCGTAAAGTTACGTCTAGTAAAAAGGTATTCGTAACTTTTGAATGGTTTACTTGAGTTACGCATGGTTAAATGTTTAGTGAAATACGCCCCCGGTTGAGTGCTACCATAGTACATACGTTTTGACATTCTCAGGTACTCCTCCGTCATGAGTGAATTGATACTGGATAGGAAAATTTCCCAGATTGTTTTTGTCATCCTTGTCCACGGTGGCCTTGTTGCTCAATATCTTAGTGATATTCATAGTACCAAGTGTCTGCTGTTTAGTAGGTAAAGCCTGAAGAATGTCATCTGCTGTCCTCTGAACCTAAAAATATAATTATATACATGTATGATGTAGAAGTTGTCTGAGAGGTAAAAAAAAGGAAGGTTTTATTTCAAACTCTAATGGTGACCCGCAGGTCAAATTGCTAGAATTGAACATTAAACACACCTAAACAGACACAATGCAATTTGCAGGCATGGCAGCAGCTTAATCAGCGCCAATATTGCAACATTGAAACAAACAACTATACAAACATCCAATCCAACCCAACCCCATCCCCAGTGGGCAATGAGGATAAAGTGCCTTGCCCAAGGACACAACACGTTGGCACGAGCGGGGCTCGAACTCGCAACCTATGGATTATGAGTCGGGCGACTTATCCACTCGGCCACACGTGCTCCCACAAAATTGATAGTGTGGAATATGGAATATGTTTCTTCTGACATAGTGTTAAAGGCCCATGAGATTAACTAATTTGGAAGATATTATTGGTTATAAACACCGAAATGTCGAATAACATTGTACTTACAGTCATGGACAATTCTTCTTACCATGACCTTGATTTAAAACGTATTTTACTTAATAATACCACAAAACATTATATAAAATGGCCCCGCAGGGCAAGAAAGCAAGATGAATGGGTAACCTTAACTATCACTGCACTAATGTGCTCAATATTAGCACTCTAAGACTGTTGTACAGTGCTTCATATTATCACTTTAGTAGAGAGATTGGGTTGTCCATCATCTTGCTTTAACGTATTTTACTCAATAATAACTCCCAATAACGTCATGTAAAATCAATCTGGTGAAGCAAGGGGTATTCACATGTGTGATTTGTGATAGGGAATTATACAAAAAAAATATTTTAATAAACAATTTGCAGCAGAACATTTTTTTTTTTGGTAATTTTTCATTAAAAACTGCCATATTTTGACCAAAAAAGTTCATTTAAGACCTCGTTTTTGTTAATTTCGGCTATCCTTGTAACAATGTTGACTGAAAAAAACACATCTTTTATATACGACATGTCACAACAGGACCCCATTTAGCATGTATCAATGCAGGACTCCATTTAGGCCCACTATTAGGACGTTTTAAAAACGTTTTAAATAAGTTATATTTTGGCTTTTGGTTTAGGTAAAAACGTTTTAATAACATTAAAATGTCGGGTTATATAAAGGTCATGATAACGTCTTAAAACGTTTTGTATGAAAACAATATTCTCAAATGTTTTCAAAAATGTTATTGTAAACTATTTTTGCAAACATTTTTGCCAAATATTGTGTCAATACTTAGATAACATTATGTTAAAATATTTGAACCCAGCAAACACAGAAATGTTCTTAAAATGTTTTTTTCAAAACCTGTTAATAACATTTAAATGTCGGGTTATATAAAGGTCATGAAAACGTTTTTCGCAAAACATTTTTTCAACCCCAAAATAACATTCTGTTTAGAATGTTTTGTATGAAGTTTTCAAGAATGTTTTTGGAATGTTATAAAAACGTTTGTATTTTTTTTATATATGATATTTAAACATTTTTTGTAAAACATTTTTGTTTGCTGAGCAGTAGATTATCAAAATGTTTTTAAGGTTATGCAACCGTTTTATACTCTTAATATACCCTTTATACAACCCGACATTTTAACGTTTTCTGACAACCTTTTATAACCTTTGGCGAATGATGTCGAAAACGTTATGTGTTTGCTGGGTTTTTATTATTTGTCAATAAATATAACCTTTTAAGGATGGTCTTAACACTAGAATTATGGAAACTTTTGGGCCTCATAACTGCTAAATTGTTGGTAGCTGTTGGTCTAAAGAATATAGAAGTATACCTTTTTAGAATGGCAAAGACTTGATGAATTCATATATGTGAGGTCAAAATTTGGCAAACATGCTCATTTTTGGAGAAAATCTAAACAAAAGCGAGGCCAGTCTGCTAAACCGACCACCCTCACGTTCACTCATGATTAATTTCCATACCTTCTGGTTGTCTGGGCCCAATCCAGCCTTGCTACGTGGTGGATCTCCAAGGAGCAGTGCTGGGTAGTTGAGTGGGAACCCATAATTATCGTACTGAAGGAAGTTAACAGCAGCATGTGCGGCGCTGCATGTGTAGATGGTGCTTGTAATGGTGTCTATCAAATGTTCTAGCGTCTGGAAGTAAACCATCTGCCCATCAATCTCCTTGGGGTGCTCAAACGCTAAACCCTAGACACAAAAGTTAAGTTGGAAAAAAAATTACTATCAAATCAGTTAACCCATACACATTTCAATATGTAAATATTTTAGACAAACAACATGATGGCACAAACCTTAGGTAATAAACAAAATCCCAGTGAATGCTGTTTAGGTCGTCCGAAGATTTGAGCTTCCGGAAGCATGAGTTGTGTCACTCCCGTTTTTTTTTTGGGGGGGGAATGGGGTACGGTGTGTGAGTCCGTCAACCACTATGTAAGAATTCTGGTTAAACTGGTCTCATGAACAGCTCAAAATTTATTGCAACCAAACTAGGGTCATAGCTGCACCATGGGACCCTCCATGTCTATTTATAAGATAATAATAAAATAAATAAAGATTTGGTCTCACAAGAACAGTTCAAATCTAATTGCAACCTGCCAACTTGGGTCATAGCTGCACTATGTGAAATTTCATGCAATGGTGGAGTTCAATGTCAACACACTGAGGTCAAATGTTATTTAAGGTCAACTTGTTAAATAGATTGGAAAATAAAAATATAGTCTCATATTACCATTCAAATCCAATCCAAGTCCGACTAAACTTGGTGATTGCGCGTTATGTGCGGTGTTCACAACCCAAATCATATCAACCGGATGTGGTACCGCTGTCCCTTTTTTTGATCACTATTATCTCAATTGAGTTATTTTTGTAAAAAAAAAGCCAAGCAAACAAGAAAAATACACTTTACCTTTATCCCGCATCCACTGTGTGCAGGATCAGCTGGGTTGGAAGGATCGTACAACATCTTACCCCATGCTTGAATTTCGTAGTCATCTCTAACATTGGCAGGATCTGAGAAAATGAAGGAAAAAAGGCAAGTAATAAATATACAAATGTCATGCAGCTCTCTCCCGGGGAGGCACTTAAAAATTAAAGTGACAGGTATGTCCAGTCACATCTTTAAAAATACATGTTGTATTTGGGGGGGTGGGTGGGTGGTGGTGGGGACAAACCCTCAATTGCCTCCCATGCCCCCCCCCCCCAATAGAGGTTATCCATGTTCTATAAGCTGCATGTCCTATCAACGACTGCTATACTTTGTTTAGGACATTCTAAAGAAGTACCTGCATGTGCAACCATGACTGTTTCAAAATAGCCCGCCAAAGTCATGCAGGTAACTCCGAGGTCGTGCATTGAATTAGTTTGAATGAGGAATACTACGGGAACCAGTGCCTTTTGTTAGAAGTCACACATGAGTGAAGTGGATAACCTCTATATGCTATGAGTTCAGGTGCGACATGTGATACATTAAGAAGAATTCAAATATCACAGATATACTTTTGTAGGTCCTGTGGTTCTTGAGTTATGTTGCAAAGAGGGCCGAAACAACAATCACTTTTGTAAAACGTACATAACTCATAACAACAATAAATCAAGCAAGTTTTCCAAGTATAAGATTTGTAGTATGAGCTTTTGCAAAACATCAAAGAGTAATGTTTTCAATAATATATTGATTTAGATATGAAAATCGATTTCTTTGGCTGCTTCGACCAACAATAGCTAGTCTACCCTTAACTAGTTTAAAAACGCCCTTTTTCTTGAAAATCGATGTTGAAGACTCTAAACGCGGAACGCGAGTTCCATGTTCTTTCACACAAACAAACACAAATATATCGAGTGGCCCGAGAGAATAAAGGTATTGTTTTTAGCCGCTGTCGTGCATCTATCGTCTCATATAACACGGGCGACAAAAATAATGATGTCGCGTGTTATATGAGACGATAGATGCACGACAGCGGCCAACAACAATACCTTTATTCTCATTCTTAAACATTTCAATTCAAATAAGTATATTAATCATAAGTAAACCAAATTTTAATCAAATTAAAGCCTACATTTTACAAAGAATTACCTACGGCTTAGAATCGATCAGTCCCGTTGTTGCTATGCATCTCCGATTGGTTCAAATATCGCGTACGAGTATCGCCTCGACACATACGCGCTTTTAGTGTGTGATATCGTGTCATATCACACGGGTAAGAACCAATAAGATTGCAAGAACATTCTCAAGTGTTTAAGAATGATGAATAATACACCGGACAGTATTTTGAAATAAATTAATTACATGTGAACTCTTTATATCTTGCCTCTATTATACGACTCTTCAACTGTCTTTGTTACATAGTGCTTGATGATCTTATGCACAGCTTTAGCATCCTCACGAAATGTGTACTTGGGCAAGTTTTCCACCTTCCTGTTCTTGATGTCGTTCTCAATATTGCCTTCCACGTGGAGACGCCAAGGTTCGACAGATCCTTGAAATCCTTCAAATTTTCGACGGATGATCTCTAACATTCCTTCAACTCCGATGTTCATTTCAGTGTCCACCCAACCCCCTTTGTTCAGCAGCAAGTCCCACGCAATACTGAAATGAATAATAAATTAGGTCATCCTTTAGCCACAGAGTCTGACATGAAATAGAAAAATAGGGACGCTGGCCCAAAAGTCTACGAGTCTGTTATTAGGTCAGAGGTCAAAAAGATCACGACCTGATACAGTCACTCACTCGCTGATGAAAGATGGAGTATCATCTTAAAATTGTGAGGTATGAATTAATTCCTTGTGTTTGGATCAAAAGTTTAAATCAAAATCATGTATTAAATATATTGAGATTTTATGTCAGCACATATGTTTTGTGGTACATTCAAAGTTTAAATCAAAATCATGTATTAAATATATTGAGATTTTGTGTCAGCACATATGTTTTGTGGTACATTAAAACATTAAAAGACGTTGTTAAAACACAGTTTGTGTGTACAATACTGATATTTACTTTACTGTACCTTTTTTCAAACCAAGTGAGGCCAAACATACACTTTTTTGCCCTTATTTAAAAACCGAAAAACCGGGTACTTTAAGAATTTAATTTAATTTAATTATTGAGACGTTTTATCTATTATATCACGAAGAGTTCGGTGCTTTACACCTGGACACTTTGTGTGTATTGTAGAAACTAATTGAGTTATTGCCAACACACAGTGCTCCAGGAGCCCTATAACATTGTTGCTGGTGAGAGTCAGGGCATGTGTTAATGTTAGGGTTAGTGCACCAAGAGCACTCTGTGATGACGGTAACTCTATATGACCATCTCTACCCAACCATAACTTGCCTGTTTACATTCATCAGATATCGGAAGTGTGGCGCCATGAGTCGATAGAGTGGGTGGGAAATCGACACGGTTTGCTGTAAGGCGATGTATATGGTCTCCATAATGAGATGGGTGAAGCCCAGATGAGATGCGGACTCGTGGTATGAGGCATCGGCATTGTTGAACCACATCTTGGCGAGAAGCCAAGTGTAGGAGTCATCATCTGGAGTAAAGATCTAATACAAAGAATAAGATGATAAATATAAGTGACTCTAAGGCATCTCTGTCTGTCAGTAAACAAAGTTCGTTGTATCTGATCTAGAAAATGCACTTACTTTTGTACGTTTCAGCAAACACTGTTGCCTTTTTCAACACTTCAGCACTTGATGATTATTGATTGCTACTGGGGATTTCTTGATCCCAGTTTTATAAACTCATCGAACTTGAGTGTGAGATAATTGATACTGTCCTTCATCTCTATTCATGGTGGTACACCTGAAAACCTCTCTAATTTCTATAGCCACTTTTTATTTATCCAGCGAATAAATTGGCCAATTTAATTTTTATCTTCAATTTATTTCATAGAAAAAAAGTGCTTTTCGGGATTGAAGTTAAAATCTTTGTAGTCTTTGAGACGTGCTATTTGGTCAAAAACATTTGTCATCTTACTGGATTGTCTCGTCCAGCAGAATGTGGGTGATCCTTCTTGAAGAGCTGAATGGCAACAGGTATCAGATCCTGGTCTTTATTCACATAGAAAAGAGCTATGGGTGCAGCAATCTGAAATGGCATCGAATAAATCATTAATATTGGGCTATTTCAAGCTATTTCAGTTGAAATCCATACACCCTATTTGGAAGCTTTGACCTTTATCTTCAACACAGGGAGTGTGAATTTAAAATGGCGTTACCCAAATATTCATTTGACATTCAAAAACCTTACTTCAATTATAGAATGTTAAATTACAAAATAGGCTACTTTTATTCGCTGCTAAATCAGCATCACCTGAAGTATGTGCTAGGACATTTATACGTCTTTCAAAAATGCAAAAAGTTACGTTTTAATGTTGTTGGTGGTTGTTTTTTTTGAGGGGGTGTAGATCTCTTTAAAGATATAGGGTACCGGTCTTTATAAGTCCACATTGACGCTTCATTTAATGCTGATTAATAGGTGCATTCAACTTACAAATCCAGTCTTGCAAGGGACATCTGCCAAGGTGTTTGTGTAGTCCACCTTGTACAACAGCTCTTTCTCCACAGCCTCTTCCAATGTATTCTCTTCCATGTGAGGTTTGAGTAGATCATCTAAACTTCCCTCTACTCCGTCAGGTCGTCTCATTCTGATTTTTATAGAGAAGAAATAAGTGTTCTTCAGATTCGGTAAAAAGTAGTAAATATAATATAGGCAATATTCACCCACAAATTCACCCACCCATGTTAGCTTTAATTTGTGCAGGTACAAGCTTCCTTCCTTTTGACAGTTTCATTTCGATTTTTAAAGGAAACCATAGTTGGCGTAATGATTTATAGTGCGCTACGCACAGGCACAACGCCTAGACGTTGATCCATAAGCCGTAGCTCACTTAACAGGTTGTCGCTGACCACTGCGGCCCACATTTAACAACGATTCTGGAACTTTGCTGACAAGATGCGCACACCCTAGACATTGCACAATTGACTTTCCCATCCATCAGCTCCCCGAGTTTTGTACGGGTTACAACGAGACAATTAGCAGAAAGTTCCTTCTCTAGGGGAATTTAATTTTTTCCACTAGAGCGTACTAAACCACCGCCGGGGTTCGAACCTGCACCCTCTTGTTAACTTGACTGCTTTTAGAGAATAGAAAGTTTATACACCTTTACTAAACCAAGCACAAAAAAAAGGGTTCCAAATGGGGTAAGACCTGGGAAGGGGTACGATCTGTTAAGGTTATCTTTGACTCTGTGTCCAGGTTTTCTTCCAGAAATATCATCTGGATATAATCCAACGGCTCATCGGTCAACCTTACAATACATAATTCTCCCGGGATATTTCTATAAACAGAGTTAACCCTATCCTATGATAAAGCCTACTTACGCGTCTTCAATATCTTTTGCTGACTCAACACGTGTTATGACAGTAGGGTTAGTACCAGTGAGACGCTGGGTAGCAAATATCTTGTCCAACTCAGTTTGGTCAAATTGGCCTTCATTGTTTTCCGTTTTCAAAACCTTCATGTATGTATCAACACTCTGTCAGGAAAACATTAAAAATACAGTTTTAGTTTGGTGACCCAAATTACAGCAAATACAAATGATTAAACGGCGACGTGTCGGAAACGTGGGTTGCATTTTCATGACAACTTACGTGTGAATGAGTAATTTGGCCAGATGTTTTCAAAATTGTTGAACAAATTTGTCTAACATTCTGGAAATATGGTCAAATCTTTTCAACTTTTCAATTTGAGGTAAAAATTAAGCTTTAGGTATACCGCTAGGTCCAACCTTCTTGTAAAATCAATATAGAGCCATTGGTCCCCTTCTGGAGTGCACCTATACCTACCTATGAAATCAAACTTGAGTATTCCCGTACACCCTTACTTTACACAACCAAAGTAGACAATTTTTGTTTCTTATAACCTCGTTAAAATTAGATTACCTGATGACGAGATGTGCTAGCTGCGTTCAGATGGTAGGTACCATAACAACTGGTAGCAAAATCTTGTACTTGTGGCACCCAGTGGTGGTGCCAATGGGAGAAAACCGTCCGCCCCAAAACTTGAGTGGGAAAAGGGCAAAATCATACGATCCTGGTATCCAAAATATACGATCCTAGTGTCCAAAATTATATAAATGAGTTGAAGGACGTTAGGTGAACATGCACAGTTTTTCGCATCTAGAGGATACTATTCCAATATCTTTGGTAGCGATATACATGGAGAACTCCTTTGGATGACTCATTTTCATCTAGTCCAGCCCAGTGTATGTGGTTTTAAGTATGCAAATGTGACTCTATTCTAGAAGAAAAGCGGGACTCATATACTCCTGTAACGAGCAAAACGTCTAGATATGAGGTACACAGGCCCATGTATCATGTGTATGCACAAAACAAGTTAAACCAGGTCTAACGTTAGATCAGATTTAACTATAGAGGTTGGACTTAGGGAGGGATTCCTTTAATCTTTTCTTTTCCTTCTTCACTCCTAGCCCAGTCCAAAAGTAACACTGTAGCCTTCTTATATCAAGCTACATGTTTTTGCCCTTAACTGGATCAATTATAATATAGAATCAGGTATGTAAATACCAAAAAAGTTCCTTCTCCGTAGAACTAATCTCCTTAGTTAGACCAGATCTAAACATGTTTTGTGCATACGGACCAAAATGTTCTTTTTTTTTCATGTGGCGTATAGACGAATCCAACGAGCCAAGTCATGGTCAGGATTTGGTCGGCCATATTTGGGTACCCGCATGCACCAAACAGGTGTTGTGAGTACCCAATTGGGTGGATTAAACCCGCTTAAAATTCGATGTTAGATTCTTTTGTGTTGTAAACTGTCATCATTCTTTTGTCTACGTGTTACACGGGTGATAGAATGGAGTTTATAATACCCTTCACATTTTAGGTGGGATAGTTGGGTACCCGTCGCGGCTAATGGCTGCCATTGAGGAGCAGGAATGCGTGAAATTGGATTCGTCTATATACTTACCGGTGGTTTTTCAAAGGAAAGGCAGCACCTGCCGTAGATATTGTCAATGTCCGTCAAATGTCTCCATTTACGTGTAAATAAAGGCAGCAGGTATTGCTTGATCTTGTTCACAAATCCTTGCATCAAAAACACATTCTACAAAAATTGGAAGATATGTTAATATAATTGTGTTGCCCTTTTTGTATAGCATACATTTTTCTATAACCTTTAATGAGGTCTCGGCACCCCACGCTTTGCGTTTAGCAGGCTAGTCAATCATCTGTCCAGTTTAGTATTATTAGAATTTATTTATTTATTATACCTTTTAATGTTGCATCATTTCATGTGTTTTACTATATAGGTAGGTCTATTATTCCAAATTTACTTATCTAATTTATTCATTTATTTCCGTGATCAAATAGTATACACCCAATCGGACTAGGCCATTACTGTGGTGATTAATTTATACACTACCTTTAGGTAATTATATGCGTTATGTATTCTTGTATTATTACAGGCAGTGTCTTATAAGACTTGTATGCATTATTAAATTTGCATTTTTTGTAATATTACTTTTTTATTCATTTTGTATCAAAATGTAACTATTATTTTTCTCCATAAAATATTAATTGATTACTGTTGTGCTCATTTTGTATCAAAAAAACAAAAAAAAAAAAGCGCAGTGATTTTATAGTGCGCCACGCACAGGAACAACGCCTAGACGTTGATCCACAAGCCTCAGCACACTTTACAGGTTGTCGCTGACCACTACGGCCCCACATCATTCCATAAACCATTTAACAACAAATCAGGGACTTTGCTGCTTCAAGAGCGCACACCCTAGGCATTCCACAAATAACCATCGCAACCAGGATCAGCTCCCCGAGTTTCGTACGGGTTACAACGAGACAATTAGCAGTAAGTTCCTTGTCCAGGGGAATTTCAAGCTAACTCAATTTTCCACGAGAGCATACTATAGGCACCGCCAGGGTTCGAACCCGCAACCTCTGAGTCTCGCACGTGCACCATAGTCGAACGCCTTAACGATTGAGCTAACTTGACTGCAAAATGTAAATATTTTCTCTGTAACATATTATTTGATCGATTTAATTGTAATATTACTGTATTTATATTTATATTGTGCAACATGTTTCTGTATTATTGATTTTATTATATTGATTGATGATTGATGAATAAAACTGAATTAAATTGAATTGAATAATTATACCATTCAATCACCCAACGGAAGCCAAATAGGGTAGAAACATAAGTAAGAAGACCGCAATTCCCCCAAACAGGACACCAATGTCCCAAAAGTGTTAGGGATGAAAACAAAACTCGACCGGCGGTTGACCGGTGGTTACCGGCGTTTGAACCGCTTTCCATTGTTTAGAACAATAGAAACCAGCTCCAACCGGATGATTATAAGCTGGGCCAGTAAATTTATTATTGAGCCATCAGTATACATTCTCACCGGCTCGGATGGCCAGTATAAAATACAAACCTCGTTTTTTGAAACGGAAAAGAACACACAAATAAACAGAAACTTACAAAGAAGTAACTCTTGCTGAACGTTTCCGAGGTTTGTAACACATTGGTCTGGAAGAAAGGAAATAAATACAAATTAACAACCATAAGATTTGTTGTTGTAAACCACATTTGCTCTGTACACTTTGCATTTTCACAATTATGTTCACTTCCCAATTGACAAATATTCCAAAAGGTGTTTCCCATATCATATCCTGGATTCAAAGAGAGGTGGAAAGTGTTTCTTTTTGCTCTGTCTCATCATTTGATCATTTGCTTATATTTATAGATATTTTTACCTTTTTTGGTCAATTTTAGGGGGGGACATGCATTGCATTTGCTTCCACGTGAGTCAGCCACTGACCTATGTGTACGACTTAATAAAATACTTTAATAAAATTGGTATTCACAAAGCTCATCTATAGCGTAGACCGCCAATTACGAGCTGATCAAACTATATGCAACATCAGATCACATCTGGCCGGATCAGATTATGTCTCATAATTATTTATCTTACCATTGTTGGAATGCCTCCTGCAAAGGGCTGAGAAAAGTGGAAAAAGGCCCTGTTCATGAAAATCTCTTCATGGCGTCTCTCTGCATTCCTATCATCCAGTGGAAGCGTTGAATCTACAGCAGTAATGAGCTGAAATTGATCAGATGGAAACATAAGAAAACATATTTCATAGGCGTATAAACATTATGCCTCTTACAGGCCCATTCAATGATCCCAGCGAAAGTATTAAGTCATTTAAATTGTGTATATAAGTTGCTTAAAAGTGAATGATAAGTCATTAAAATTATCATTAAAGATATCTTTGAAATGGAAAATTTGGCAAACAAATAAAACCATGAAAACATGAGTATTGACAAAAAGTTGAATCCGGCTCAATTCAAAATACATGTAAACAGTTTCATGTAAAATATCCTTTTTAGCACATCTATGCTGCCATCAAAGGTGCAAAAAACTGTGATGACTTCTACGATTTTTCGAATGAGAAAATCGCTGGAAGGTCTTCTGCACTGGGGTGGGGTGGGTGCTTCCAAAGCTTCCACCACTTACCTGGTGTCGCATGGTAACCCATCGTCCCATTGGAAAAAGCGTCTTCTTTTTGGACTGCGCCTCTGTGCATGTAATCGTGTCCACAAACCAATTGAGGTTTGGATTGTTACCAGCACGATAGATCCATATCTCAATCTGGTCGATTCTTTCAAAGGGTGCAGAGACATACAGAATATTCTTGGAACCTTTGAAGAAATATCGGCCACTATATGTGAATATGTTAGACACATGGTTGGTGCTGCCATCTACATTCCATAGTCTGATGCAAACATTGCCCTTGCCGACTATATTTTGACCTCCATATTCACCGGTTGCAATTTCAATCTGGAACTGGTGGTCTCCATCTGCAGACAAGGGTGATATCAAAATGTTTTATGTAAAATGAAGGGGTTCAAAGACTGCAAAATTTTAATCTCTAGCTGGCAGTGTCCCACAGTGTCTTCGCCCTGATATCTTCATGACAGAAATCGCCATGGTAGGTTGAATCCACGGCCACGCATGGCCATTTTGTTTCGACCTGTTTAATAGTTTTGAGACGCATAATGGGCCGAGGGACATCCGACTAAGGTTATTGACAATAGCCTTGTGACTGACCTCTGTGTGTGTGAGTGAGCATGGTATACGCCATGAGGTCATCGCTTTTAGACTGTCTCCACGAATGGACTGCGCTGCGCTATAGTTCGGCACATATAAAATCAGAATTTTTGTCAGTTTTTAAGCTCAATACGCACGGTTCTTTCTCAATACGCAAGCTAACGACTATCATATCCTTTCAAAAAATATGGCTTCTTTAGGATAAAAAAAATACGGGAGATATTCATCATATTTCTACCCCGGTATCCACAGATTTATCGTCTGAATATCAAATCGTGCATAGCACATTGACGTGTACCGATCCCGTGTATTGATTTTAGTGTCTCTGCTGTACAATGTAATTATTAACCAGGCGATGTCGGTGTGTGTCCCCTAGGGGACACTTGATTGGCTCGGACATTTCCAAACTAAGGGTCTTTTGGCGAAATATTTTTTGAAAGGTTTTGATGGCAGACTCACAAGTAGCGTCACTCTATAAATAATAGAGGATTACAATGGGCGTGACGTTATTTCGATTCACAAGAATCGTTCCTAGAATCCACAGTGACGTATTTTTTAACATAGTCCCACTGTGGAACCATGAAAAAAACCTTAAGTCCGCTACAGACTCCAAGTATTCGACGTAGAATTTTAGTCTTAGGTATTTATAATCAATCCCCATTCTATTTCCAGTAATATTTAATTGCTAACGAATTTTTATCGATCAAGCATAACGGCCCTTAATGTACAGGGTGTCCCAGAATGATTTATACCGTGTTTGAACGAATCTAATTTTAATAACTGCAATGCAATGCCACACATGTCTCCTACTTATTCTGTGACTTTCATGGAAATAGCTTGATTCGTTTTGGCGTGACATTGCTATTACTGAAAATGGACGAAAACTGCATGTGTGTAATTTACAGTGCAAAGTCATCATAACACATGGATCCTTTATCACCATCGTCCAGCCGCACTGTGCAATATACATGTATTGAAGAAATCCTACATTCTTTGATAGGAAATACACCAAATTTGGCACAGATGTAGAGCTCACAGTGCTAAATATTTCTTGATATGGGATTAAGTGAAACATTTCAATACGACATCAGATATTTAGGTTGCAAAACATACTTTTTATGTGATTTTTACCCAAAAATGTCATTATTACAGAAGATATAACTTCATCAAGGATCCTCCGCAGTAAATTTTAATCTTCTTTGTTACGTAGCTGTGGGTTTGCCCATATACTGTGGACATAAATGCATGCTGTGACACTAAGGACGAACCTTCTCTATACTTTTATGAAAAATCCATCTCTGCCCGCATTTCAAATGATGAAACTCACACACCTCAATAATTGTCTTCAAAACTGCCGCCAAAGAAAGAATAGTTTACTAGAAACGTCCAATTTTTAAAATCTAAAAAATCTGAGAAAGCTAAATATATGTAGAACTTTTAATGCAAAACAATATGACCAATAGAAATGCCGTTCAGACCTAAAATTCCATCTTTCTCGGTATGAATTATTCTGGGACACCCTGTACAAGTATGGGACTTATTTATTTTAATAATTTTTTTCAGCTTAACAACATTTTATCCAACCATTTGATCGTCTGATGATCGAGTACCCAATTATCGAAAGTAAGGGTATGCCGTAAAACTCAACGGTTGCCTTTCCAGCGGTCTATACTTTGAAATTTGTTTTTACTCTTTCCTGAAATGGGATTGAGCACTCTTTATTGCAAAGTTAGTCTACCTGAAAAAATACTGTTAAATAAATAATTGGCATCCAAATTATTATTATATCCCGATATGGTTGGCCGAACAATATGAAATGGAACAATCGTACCCATTGCACTAAATGGGTCGATCCAGAGTGCAACAGAAAAGTTTACGGCACCCGACGTTTTACAGTTTTTGTTTTTGGAAAATTCGTAAAGAATTGAATATTTATCATCAAAATCGGTAAGTGGCAGTTGAAAACTTGTTGGGTCGTCTCATATTTAGCAACATATTTCTCATTTATAGATACTTTGTAAAATGTTAAATAAAAACACCATTTAAGTTAATTAAATACGCTTAATTAGAATTGGTTCAGATACATACGCATGAAAATTATACGGATCATTGAATTTCAAATTCAATTGGTTCAGAGAAACTGTGTATTGACTTACCACTAAGGGTAGCCCACTGTCGCAACCCTGAATAAGGAAATAATTAATAACATAAGGTTTGGTTTACTTTATATCACATAACTGTAATGAAGATACTGGCAAACAAATGGCATGAAGAAATTAATCAGGGATTAAAAATAGTATCATGTTATGCCGAATGAATCATAGCCCACTGGTAATAAAAAGAATTAGAGAAAGTTTTTGTTTTTATGCAATTAATGTAGTTACCAAATTCAGAGACTTGACACAAGTATAAGCATACAGAATCTTGAGTAGGCTATTGGTCAATTATATTGCCTGTAATCTTACATTGTATGTTTTTTTTAAATAATAATTGGTTTGAAACGGTAAGAGAAAACGTGTTTGTCAAATTTGAGTGCATTAGGCTGATATCATCCTTTGTGGTTACTCCTTCATGTAATTATACACGAAATTAGGGTTAGGGTTAAGGTTAGGGTTAGTTTAGGGTTATGATTATGGTTAGGATTATGGTTAGGGTTGGGGTTAGGGTTAGAATTAGGGTTAGGGTTAGCTTACACAAAATAATTACATGAAGGATCAACCCACTTTGTACAAGTCTTTAGGCTTGAGTGTCAGGGCATACAAAAAACCACATGTATATCTTTAGCCCTTATTTCCAACAATTATTGCCCAAATATCAAAAAAAAAAAAAAAAAATTCTGCAGTATAATTATAAATCAAACAAAAAATATCCTGGTCTAGCTGGGTCAATAACAAAAGAACGCTAAACAATATTCTATCAGATATGCTATGGCTATACTCTTAATGCCTCGATTAGCATAAAAAACCTGCACTTATACCATTTTAATCAATCAATTAATACTTCTCCAGGGGTGTGGCGGCTATTCATACTCTACATCATACCAGCCTGACAGAACTTGCTTTTAAGGCAGCAAAATCGCGAGGAACAATATATTATTTTGGCATTTGAATGATTCTTTTAAAACAAAAATAAAATAATGATATATTGAGAAAAAAAGAGTATAAAATACTTACTTGAAATTCTGTTTCCCATCGTAAATCCCAAGCACCCGACGTACTCAACCAATTGGCAGGAGATTAATGAACATGCAACTGTGTGAAGCACTATGCGAGTACATAAATGTACACATACAGAATCCTACCCAGGATGGGAGGCCTGTGTACCATTGAGATCACATAATACTTAACGGGTACCCTCGTACATTTAGGCTGTCCCCATTTATAGAAACAAACAGCACTTTTTGTCCCACTTTATTAAACAATATTAGGCCGGGTTTCTTGCGAAATACAAACCTTCATACAGCCATCATAATCCTGTGGACAGATCTGCAGCCCCCACCTCATGAAACACTCTTTCATATCCAATGTGCAACAATATCAACACTTTCAAGTCTATGTTATTATCCTTAGAATTATAGACTGTTTTTTTACGTTTCATGGCCCAGTTTACAGTTTTATCAAACAATTGTGTGCAATAAAATGCTTATCCCGTTTTTGGTCAAAATATTGTATTTTTTATCTATAATACCTCTTGTATTTGGGTATGAAAAATCCTCCTAAACTGTGATCATACCTGTACAATTATCATTATAACTACGAATACTGATACCCCATAGGTAGGCCTACATATTAAACGAAAAATGTAATGTAGCATCACAGGAAATTAAGGGCATCAGCTGTGTAGCATGAACTTGATTGTGACGATCACTGCACATTTTAAATAGAATTCATTCATCATAATAATAATACAACATACAATGGACATAGGCATCGACTATTGAAATCTGCCCGGGAATCATCCAGCCCATTAATAATCAATATTAATGTAAATAATGCATAATTATAATAATATTTTATTACTATGACAAACTAGTTAACCCTCAAACATTTGGAGCATTTCACACCTATCAACATTTTCCCACGTTTTCTGCTTGGCTATAAACTATCACAATCTTGTGTTCCGGTTTGATCAAGAATAAAAAAATAAAATTTGTAGCCAGCAAAAAAAAAGGACTTAAGGGGGTGGTGCAATAATTATGTGTACCCCCGGGGTGGTGAATTATAGGAGGGGAGAGGCAAAGAGTTTTGGCAGGCCAAAGGGGGGGGCAAGCATTTTGGCAGGTCGAAGGGGGAGGGTCAAGCGATTTTTGGCAGGTCGAAAGGGGTGAAGCAATTTTGGCACAGATATTTTTGGCCCCGGTTATATATTACGCCCTAAAATGGTACAATGTATAGGTAAATGTTAGGAACACGTTCAAATATGCAAGTTCCTGCTCGCTACACTCGCATTGTATGATAAGGCAATTTATGGTTTTAAATTCAAGTTTTCAAAAATCTTGCATTTGTACGGGGGAGGGCAAAGATTTTTTGGCACATCAAAAAGGGGGAAAGGTTTTTTTGTGCACGTCAACAAAAAAAGGGGAGACTTTTGGCACGGCCAGGGGAGGGGCAAGCGATTTTGGCAGACCATTTTGAGAATTCACCACCCCGAGAGTACTCCTAATTATTGCACCACCCCTAACAGTACCTGAATAGATTATAAAGATACTGCTAAAAACAAGTAAGAAAAGAATATTATTATGAATAATAATAATAAAATATGAAAAATAATAATATTAAGAATATTATTATGAAAACATCTGTTTTACCCACAACTGAATGTCAATTTTAACCCACTCCATTCCACGCAAAGAATGAAAAATAAAAATAAAAACCAAACCAAAAATTCCAGAAACTGAAAATCCCCTGAAATTGTCAAACTCATGAACCTTAACTATTATGTGACGTGTCATGTCAAAAACAGACACTTTTGGGCAGGTTATCAATTTTGAGGCTTTTACATCTTAAATATACAGATAGTTTGTTCCACAATGCGGTTTTCCCCCAATGAAATCAGACATTCCTATAAAGCGAAGACATTGGAGTTCGTAAGTTATGGTATTATAAAATTGGAAATTGAGATATCGGCCTTTCAAAATATTATTGACAATCCCTCATTTCAAATATATAGTTTTGGTTTCTCTTTTGTTCAGAAACCAAAAATCAAGGGATTAAAAAGTAGAGCTGATCTGGTCTGCAATCATAACACTATTATGCTGGGAGGACACAGTATAGGGTATATAACCAGAAGTATACAATAGCCTATTGTGCTAACATAATTATTATCATGATTGATATCGGAAATCTATCCCGCGGACGACAGTTGATGCTCTCTGTCGACGGTAGGTGGCATATTACACTCACGAGTTCTAGGCCTAGAAATCATATACATGCGCCCCCCCCCCCCCCCACACACACACACACACACACAATCTCTTCTCCCCTCTATCTTCTACTTTCTGCAGTAAAATTGCTTCAGTAAAAGTCATTAGGTTATTAGAGGTCATATAATGGCCTTCCATCGATTCTGGTACATGGGATTAAGGACATGAATCGATTTTGTTTATAGCACCTATACAATTACAATAGTGGCCCCTTTTGTAATGTCGAATGCAAATATTTCGATGGTCTATATATTTTCACAGTGAAATCAGCTTAGGCTATTTCGTAGTCTCAAGTCAATGCTTTCAAACTAAATCAATGCTTTCAAATGTAGACTGCTTTGTTCGACTTCTCTGCTCGTGAATATTGCACTGCGAAATTTAAACATTTCTTTTGTATACTTAGATCAGGTAACTCGAAAATCCTGTAATTTTATTCGTCACACCACTTATAAGAAACTGAAACCAAAACCGAAACTACCTGTCACAAATGTTTAGTTTTAAACAAAAGGTAGAAACAATGAGTTCGATATCTTGTGATTCAAGTGGTTAGGCAGGACAATAGAAAACCACGTGACCAAAACCAAAACCAAAACTAAAACTCAATATTTGAAATGAGGCAATGTTAAAGACCCATTCAGTGATCCCAGCGCAAGTGTAAAAAAATCAAAATTGTTTATAAATTGCTTAAAAGTAAAGGACAAGTCATTCAAATTGTCACCTGGTATTTTTGAAATGACAAATTTGGCAAAAAACGAAAAAAACAGCAGTACTGACTAAGTTGAAGCCCCATTCAAATACATGTAGCTAATTTAGATACTGTCAGTATCTAAATTACAGATTCGTGTAAAATGTCTATTTTGTCTTAAATAAACGGCTTTCGACTGAACCACTCGCAGGCTATGTTAGCACATCCATGACAATGATAAAGGTACCAAAATTTATGATGATTGATGATTTTTATGATCGTCCGGATGAGCAAATCACTGAATGGGCCTTTAAGAGTAGGAATGACCTTGAAAATGGCTGAAAAATACAAGATGCCAGTTATAGTCAGGTCTGAAATTCTCAGATAATATTTTACATTATTAGCATCACAAATTGTGAAGAAAAAAAACATTGTGCTTATGATGTGACATGGACGGAGGCAGCAGGCAGGTGTTTTGTGATGCAGAAATCCCAGGGTATTGAATGTTTTGCGAATACACACGCTTTGTGAACGCTTTGTGAGTCACTAATTGTGCACAATTAAAAATAAAAGTGCGTGTTGCATCTTTCTTTTCGGCACACCATAGGAAACAAAAATAGCCATAAGCCCCTAGAAAATATATAAAACTGAGATCTATTTTATGAAATTATGATATGATCCTGATTTCAATAATAATTATAAATTACATAAAAGCCATAATGAACGATGATCAATACCTGTAATAATAGCGTTGGTTAATTTTATTCAAACCTGATATTTTGGTATTATTTGTAATGTTTTGCAGATAAATTTTGAATTAATGTCTTAACTACGACATTAAATTCCCCACAGAGCTCCACGTTAAATGGCCGCGATATCAATTGGCATAGCCGTAAATCCGGGGTGAGGGGGATCAATAAATGATCACCCCCTCCCCCATTTTGACGCCTGTATGTGGGTTTTTGACAAAATTAACCTCCCTTTTAGCATAGTTGTTTTTTTGCCCGCTTCGCACGAATTCGCTCCACTTTTGAACCATAGTTCCCCAGTTTCGCTTCAATATGGCAATATGGTATCATGCGAGTATTTGGGGGGGGGGGGGCGGGGTCAAAGTAGGACGGCCAAAACGAAGGGGCGGCGGAAGAAGAAGGAACGGCAAAAAGAAGGGCGGCGAAAGAAGAAGGGCCAAAAAAAGAATAAAGAAAAAAATTTGAAAAAGTGTGTGAAAAAAATGGAACTATGCATTCCCTTTAGGGCGCTTGCGCCCAATATCTTTTTTTTTTTGCTCTTCACTTTTTCAAACTACCGAAAAAAATTGGGTCAACCTTTTCGGGCTGTTGAGGAAGGGGCGGCAAAATTTAATTTTCTTCAGCCCCCCGGGGTTGGAGCGGCCACCACGGTACGCCACTGGGTATTATGTGTCATAAATAACCCTGTCGCCAAAAGGCGCTGAATTCATTATATATAAAAATATGTGATGCGATCAAGCAAAATCAGTCGAAACTCGGAAATATTGATTTTGAGATATAGCCATAGAAAGGAAATATTTCCTTTTGTTTCCTGTTGTTTTGGAAAGTCTGTAATTGCTCATATCTTTGGAACTTGTCGTTCAATTGCAATCGGGTTTTCTGCAAAACCCAGCTTTGTAAATGCTTTTAACTATCTTGTAAAAAACTGAAAATTTTATATTTTTGAGTTTCGACTGATTTTGCTTGATCGCATCACATATAATCAAGAAACATTTCGCAACTCAACCCCACCCATGTCAAAAAGAAATCTACGCTATTGCTCAGTTGGGCTTTCATTAATTTAACCAAAGTGAATAAGAGTACTTGGATTTTACCGACATCACTGTTTCGGCTTAAGGGAGGTGTAATGAGCGTGAACCTGGTTTGGATGCAGAGGGAGTGTGCATGTAACAGACACAGCCACCAGAAAAGGACCAGCTCAGATCGCGCGCCAAATAAGTTTGCAGTCCAGAAATTTCATTTTTTTCTCAGCCTTGCAAAAAAATAGGCAGAGGTGGGAATCGAACCCGGGACCTCCGTGTTGTAAAACCTACTGCGTTACCAATGAGCCAACTGACAATTAGCTATGAGAAGTTTGATAGTAATCCTTAATATTGCTGAATAGAATAAATCAATACTGATAGGTCTATTTATCTAATGTACGATGCTATTCAAATTGGCCTATAAACTAGGAATATAATGTGAAATGACTATCAATCGATCAATTAATCAAGTTGTCAAGTTATCGACAATCAATAATAAACCGACGTAGGCCTATCATGGAATATTACTATTAAACTAAGCCTACTAACTAATATACCAAATAAATAAAATAAATAAATAAGTCAGTAAATAAATAAATAGGCATAGGCCTAAATAAATAAATAAATACATAATGCAGAATGCAGTTAGTATTTTAGTTGCAAAATTCCAAACATTCTATTCACACATTCTATTATAATTTTCTGCTATACATGCAGAGGACCTGTGCCTTTAATAAGTCCGCGCCCAATCAATAATGAGTCTTTCACCATGCTCACACACCATGTTAAACTATTGTATCCCTGTATAGTATTATCTACTGACCAAGTCCTAACAACTCAATGAAATGGATCCATGCTATAACGTACCCAATCAAGCGAACATATCAAGGTCATATCAGGGCGTTATACAAAGAATGGTCAAAGGTCAACGTTTCCAAAGAAGTATAGTAATAGATGTAGACACAAGCTTTCGTGCGGGAAGCATAAACACATAGTCGTCAGTCGTGTGGTTTTTATGAGATTTGATACGGCGCTGAAGTCTATGGCTGTCCCAAAATCAGTACCAGACCCGGTTACCAGACGGCAATGTGTGTGTTGTTACAAGGAATACAAACTCATTTTATCAATAAGTGAACCACATAGAGGAATACGACATCTATCGTGAGCCGATCTGCATTCTGTTGCCTGCAAAAGCCGACGATCAGGTAAAAATTCTAAAAGCAGCGTGACTAGATATTTGCGTTAATTTCATGATACGTGTAAAACGCATTGAAAACGCCAAATTGCAGTCATAAAATATATAATATTAGTAAATCACCCAATCGAATGCTAACGTAGGTATGTGGAAAAGAACTGCAATAACAATAACAAACTATGTGCCCAAAGAGTTGTCTTTGGCATGTCGCTTTTTTGAAATATCACCAAAAATATCAAATTTTGGAAAAACGCCCCAAAATTTAAAACAAACACGAACCTTCCAAAATAAATATATATTAGCACTCGGCGGCCCAGTCACTACCTGCCGCTGTGATTTGGGGTAACTCATTGCTTCCCCTCTCCAGATACCGGTACTTCAAGGTCGCTCATACCCCAGTCCTTAAAATGGACAGAAAACATTGTTGACACTTATTTACCAATATGATTCATCATCGTTTTGATAATTAAATGATAACAAATTTAAAATTTAATAGAAATCGTACATGATGGCTTTAAGGTTGGTCTGAACCCTGGAATTATGGAAACTTTCGGGCCTCATAACTTCTAAATTGTTGGTCTAAAGTATATAAAAGTATACATATTTTTGAATTGACCAATTTCACCAAAAATGTTTGAAATTTGGGCCAAAATCGGGTTTTTTTATGATTTTTGGTGCAAATTTCTCAAAGTTGGTCGAAATTTAAAAAAAAAAAAAAAGGGGTCCTAGATATTTTGATCTAGTTTTTAAAAATTAATTTAAAAAAATTTTGGCCCAAGAATTTTTTGGTTACGATGCACGAAAAGAAGTGGGCCAAAAACGTTATTTTTAGATTTTAAAAAAATGGCATTTTGGCCCAAATTTGACCTCACAGATGAACTTATCAAGTCTCTGCCGTTCTAAATAGGTATACTTTTATATACTTTAGACCAACAATTTAGAAGTTATAAGGCCCGAAAGTTTCCATAATTCCAGGGTTCAGACCAACCTTAAACAGGTCAGAGAGGAAATCATCCACTACAATACGGTAACCAACCAGGAATGCAATGTGGGTTTGAAATCCTGGTTTTATACCACAAATGCTTCCTTTTGATTCAATTAACACACTTTGTTTCCTGCAACTGGTACTTATTCTAAATGCTATTCATGACCTTGGCCCATAATCCAAAAGTGAAACCAATTTATACAAAAACGAAATTTTTGTACGCACGAGAGAGTAAAATTAACAAACCATCTCCTTAATTTAATATACCAATATAAGTGTAAAGTATTTGGCTTTGAGATGCCTGAGATGAGATGATAACTACTCTATTGATCATGTTGATTCCCACATTCACAACTTTAACTTAACCCCAATAGCAATTTAAACTCTCTAGTCGCAATCTATCTTTGTCGTTTGTGATAATTCATTTAGTTAGCCTACAAATTTTCAAAAATGTATTGATTAATGACTGCATGTTACCTGTGAAATTGTACAAAATAATACACGTGTATTGAGATGTTGATACATCTAATGTACGAGCCCCGCAGGGAAGAGTGCATAGATGCATCAAGTGCATTATTTTGTACAGTTTCTCGAGCAACAAATAATGCACAGTTGAAACCTATTTTATTATAACAAAATGTTTGGGTTTTTTCCGCTAAAATTCTTAATACAAAATTTTCACTAAAATGATGGAAAACACGATCAAATATATATAAATTCTTCAACCTGCAAGGTTAGGAAAACGCGAACTTACAATTATTATGTTAAAATAATGAATAAGCACGTGCCTTCATATCAGGCAAATAGATTATAAGTATGATATCTACTTAAGGTGGTTTTATCAATGGTCCTATCTACCTAAACTGATTTTAATGTGAAGTTGATACTTCATCAATAGGTGCTATCTACTTCTTAATGAGTGATATCTACTTAATATGACTTCATCAATGAGTGCTATCTACTTATGATGACTTTATCAATGACTGCTCTAAGATAACTAAATCAAAGAATTCTAGCAACATAAGATGACTTCTTCAGTGCTGACTGTGCTGCTATCTTAGCATGACTTCATCGGTGAATGCTATCTAGCCTACCTACTACAGTGTATTCAATCATGTGCTTTCTACCTAAGAAGACTTATTCAATGAGTGTTACCTACCTCAGATAACTTTATCTATGAATGACATATAAATTGAATATTGACCTTATCAATAAGAAATATTAAATTTATTTGTCGACTATAGCAAAAAATGTTAGGACGTGACAATCTTTTAACAAGCAAAATACATTTTTATTGGAATTTAGTAGAGACATTTTAGGGTGGAGAAACGCACAATTTGTGAATTAATACAGCAAGAACACATTATTTCTACGTTTTTCTTTTTTTATTTCCCACCTCAACCAATCAGTTCAAACAAACTATCATTCTACAGATAAAAATTAAAATAAAAAAGTTCATTTTGTTAATTATAAATCAACCATAATATACCTTGATCCATATGAACAAAACAAGTTAGACCAGGTCCAACTTTATTCCTGGTCTAGCTATGTAGATTAGTGTTATGGAGAAAAAAACATTTTTGGTATTTACATACCTTATTCTATATTATTGTAGATCCTGTTAAGGGCAAATACATTATTAGATGGCGGCAGTTTAAACATTTTGACTTTGCTAGAAGTAACGGAGGAAAAGAAAAGAGTAAAAGAATCCCTCCCTAATTCTAACCTCCATGGTTTGACCAGGTTTAACTTGTCTAACTTGTTCTATACTACGCATACGGACCCTTCAGTTTTAATTCTGCATTTTTTATCATACTTCTCATTCTATTAAAAAGAATACAATAAAATTATTATATAATCCTAAGAGATACGATTTCACCATAATTGTTTGAAATTAATATAGGTTTACTAAACCAATAATATTATAAATGCACATAACCCAACATACCGTATTCAACAATATTATTACAGAAAATCCTAACAAGACATTATTTTTTATAATCTCATCAAATTCGAAACCGACTTTTTATTTCATAAAAATATAAAGCTCTACAGTGGCGTAGATTTCTTTTTGACATTGGGGGGATGAAGTTTGAAAAAAATCTTGAAGTATAGTCAATCCAGCACCCTCTGGCGACAGAATAAAGTAGATTAAATGCTTTTGGGGCTAAAATGGGCAAATATGAGGTTAATTTGATCAGAAACCCATTATCAGGCGTCAACATTGGGGGGGATGATTGTATGGACCCCCCCCCCCTGGCAAAATATTGGGGGGGATAAATCCCCCCCCCCCCCGGGATCTACGCCTATGAAGCTCTATGTAGGTAGAGAGGCACAGGGTGTCCCAAGAGTCTCGATACCAATTTAAACGTACATAACTCTAGCATACAGCAAGCGACAAAAAAAGATGAATATATCGTTGCATAGAAGAAAAAAAACTCATGCAATTATTTTGAACCAAATTTGACATATAAACCTTCTAACGTAATGGGCATAATTATGACACACAAAACCATACAATAAGTTTACAGCACATCTCCGGATCCCAAGTATCACTATCTCCTCTGTACTACCAGACCAATGTCCCCGCCCCCAATTCAAGTCAATTGCAATATCGAACAGTTCGGGTATTATAAAAAAAAACCAGTCTATCAAGATAGTCCTTCGAGGAGGACCACGCTCCATTTAGTACGATAGTCCACGCCGTCAGGCGTGGGTCCTTCTACATTCGACAAATCCTTCCCGGAAAGTCGGGGGAAATGTCAAACTGATTAACCACGCCTACTGACAGCTACTAATGATATTCAGCCAATCCGATCGACTGAATATCATCAATGGCTGTCAGTAGGTGTGGCTTGCCTACCTGCTACCAGAACACTAGCTTCTAGCTTGGATTGACACCAGTATTGCGTAACAAAATTGATTATTAGTCCTCTTCAGTTGCATATGTGTTAATGCTATTATAATACTCGGTTTTACCCTCAGTTCACTGACCTGTAGGTAGACTATGCCATAGTCGATTTTTGATAAATAAAAATACGTTATTAATCATGATGAACGCATTCAGTTGAACTCGAATTTATACTGATATTTATTACATCAAAATACTAGTATAAAATGGTTATGAAAAAGTTTATATAATTATATTTGTGACAGTAAAAGTAAAGTATACGTAGGCTTATATTATTGAATGCAACATATCATAATGACATAACTGTAATGGCACTCCAATACTGAACAATTCTAATTTTAGAATCTGCCAGTTTATTACGATTTAAAGGCACTTGGGAAGCTAACATACAGAGGGAGTACGGTGACTGAAAAGATGATCAGTTGTGAAAATCTATCAATTGTGCACAAATTATTTAAATCGGAGTTTTAAGCTTAAATGCAATATCCAAAGTATGCACATTCATGACAATGGGCAAGTGGACTATGGAGTAGTCTAACCTGTAGGTAGCACACAATCAGTTCCTTTTGTCATCACTATACATTCATGACATTTAATATTGTCCTGGTTAACCACGATTCGTTACTATTTTTGTAGAGGTTGTGCTTGAAATTATTGATTGGCTACAAACAAAGGATTTGAACCGATGTTCTTCACCGTTATCAACCTATTTGATCGTAGTGCATTTGTTATGTGTGTGAGACGAACTGTCTCGGTAGATTGCAATCATGCTTTTGTTGAATGGATTTGAGGAGTCCACCATATTTACGGTATGATACGTCATATGCACAACCTGATAGTTGGCCTATTCGTTTAAGGGCTGGGGTATGAGCGACCTTGAAGTTCCGGTATCTGGAGAGGGGAAGCAATGAGTTACCCCAAATCACAGCGGCAGGTAGTGACTGGGCCGCCGAGTGCTAATATATATTTATTTTGGAAGGTTCGTGTTTGTTTTAAATTTTGGGGCGTTTTTCCAAAATTTGATATTTTTGGTCATATTTCAAAAAAGCGACATGCCAAAGACAACTCTTTGGGCACATAGTTTGTTATTGTTATTGCAGTTCTTTTCCACATACCTACGTTAACATTCGATTGGGTGATCTACTAATATTATATATTTTATGACTGCAATTTGGCGTTTTCAATGCGTTTTACACGTATCATGAAATTAACGCAAATATCTAGTCACGCTGCTTTTAGAAATTTTACCTGATCGTCGGCTTTTGCAGGCAACAGAATGCAGATTGGCTCACGATAGATGTCGTATTCCTCTATGTGGTTCACTCATTGATAAAATGAGTTTGCATTCCTTGTAACAACACACACATTGCCGTCTGGAAACCGGGTCTGGTACTGATTTTGGGACAGCCAATAGACTTCAGCGCCGTATCAAATCTCATAAAAACCACACGACTGACGACTATGTGTTTATGTTTCCCGCACGAAAGCTTGTGTCTACATCTATTACTATACTTCTTTGGAAACGTTGACCTTTGACCATTCTTTGTATAACGCCCTGATATGACCTTGATATGTTCGCTTGATTGGGTACGTTATAGCATCCATTTCATTGAGGTGTTAGGACTTGGTCAGTACTATACTTGCAGGGATACAATAGTTTAACATGGTGTGTGAGCATGGTGAAAGACTCATTATTGATTAGGCGCGGACATATTAAAGGCACAGGTCCTTTGCGTGTATAGCAGAAAATTATAATAGAATGTGTGAATAGAATGTTTGAATTTTGCAACTAAAATACTAACTGCATTCTGCATTATGTATTTATTTATTTATTTAGGCCTATGCCTATTTATTTATTTACTGACTTATTTATTTATTTTATTTATTTGGTATATTAGTTAGTAGGCCTAGTTAGTAATATTCCATGATAGGCCTACGTCGGTTTATTATTGATTGTTGATAACTTGACAACTTGATTGATTGATCGATTGATAGTCATTTCACATTATATTCCTAGTTTATAGGCCAATTTGAATAACATCGTACATTAGATAAATAGACCTATCAGTATTGATTTATTCTATTCAGCAATATCAAGGATTACTATCAAACTTCTCATAGCTGATTGTAAGTTGGCTCAGTGGTAACGCAGTAGGTTTTACAACACCGAGGTCCCGGGTTCGATTCCCACCTCTGCCTATTTTTTGCAAGGCTGAGAAAAAAATGAAATTTCTGGACTGCAAACTTATTTGGCGCGCGATCTGAGCTGGTCCTTTTCTGGTGGCTGTGTCTGTTACAGGCACACTCCCTCTGCATCCGAACCAGGTTCACGCTCATTACACCTCCCTTAACATGTTTAAGAAAAATATAGAATTGGAGGACACACGCTTCATATAAACTTTGGGTTTCACTCATTTATTTTGTTTACTTTAAGGGGGTATAATACCATGATTTTCATCCCAATGACAAAGTTCAATAACCTCAATTAAATACTCAATAGTGCAAATTTAACCTCAAGTTGCAGAGTATGAGTTTTTGTACCCAAATTTTCAAAGGTCATTCAATGAATATACAAACGTATTGGGGTTAAAGAATTGTGCCCTCATTAGATGAGCATGTTGTGGATCCTAGTGTAAGACATGAAGACCTACCAATTGAGAGACTGATTATAAATTGAGTGGTTGCTTGACTCGATTACTTAATTGATTGATATTTTAACACCAAGATACGGTACATTAATTACGAGACTACAATGTAATTTGTTAATAATCATAATCAAACGAATGCTTATCAATTGATGCTTGTTGAGTAGTTTAATGCTTGACTGACTATTAATTCATATCAATCTAATAAGTTATTGTGATTCTATTTATATTATTATATTATATTGATTGATAGGATGACCATATCAATTAAATGATTAATCAATCAATTCATTAAATAATTCTGATTGTTTTCTTGATTGTTTGTTGAATACTTTATTGGTTGGTCGAATGAACCAACGATTGAGTGATTAATCTAAGAATCCCTTGAACTTGAAGAATGTCAGTTTGCAACCATTTTTCGAAAATCGGAGTAACTTTTAATTTTTCACCCTAGCATGCAAATTGACCTTGGACCTGTCGAGCCTCAAAACTTGGTAACTATGTGTCCTACGTGCAAATATGTTACACTGTGATCCTTAGACCCAGACAAATAATTTGACATGTTTTTAGTAAATTTGGAGCATGTTTAATTTTTGCCTCCTATATGACTATGAGTATGTAGGGTGTTTGAGGGTCTTTTGGGTCTTTTTTGAGGGTCACGGAGTTCCAACTTGCCGCTTGATGCTTATATAAGCACATTTCCAAAATAGAACCAGACTAATATAATGACACTGATTTTACAAAATAAATCAATATGATATCACGATTTAGGCCTACACTGGTAAACCAAGCTACTTTAAAAGTGTGAAGTGTTTTGATCCATGCAATCTCAAAATCAATCGATTGAGATGACTAGCGTACTCGTCCCAGTTACATAACAGATGCGGTTAAATGATGGGCGGGGTTACCAACCATATTTGGAGTTATTACGTTGTCATTAACTGGGTTGGTTCAGGTCACTGCTTATGGTAATTCGATTGCGCTGCTGGGGGTAGAGCACCAATCTATAAGGACCAACGCCTGACGGCGTTGATTATTAGTGCTAAATATTGCGTTGGTCCTGTATGGACTATATCAAGATGATATACAACACCTAGAAATGTGTACTTATGCTTTGATTTTATTCAAAAATCAATTCAGTAAAAGCTATCTTCTAAAGTTGTGTAATATTCTATCCTTCTCTGTTCTGTCACAAGGACTTTCAGGACAGAACTCGCAGTGGATGATATAAGATGGGAGGTCAACATTGAACATAAGTATCGTTCTTCATATTGTAACTGCAAACCCAACAAAGAGTCAGAATTAATAGGTAAATTTTCACGGGAAATTTTCTGCACACGTGACACCCATGGGCGCAGACATTAGCATTATGGAATGTGACCCCGAGCACAGCGGATGGTCTTCCAGTGTATTTTAATAGGAAGAATTTCTCCTTTGATGCAAAATAAGTAACTTGTCGCAAGTTAAAAATATTATGGTAAGAGTTTCCGTAGATAAATATGTGTTCCAAAGTCAAGGTATATTCTATACATTAGTTTTCACATTTGATCTTCAGTTGGTGCTTCATCATCAGTGTGATCAGGGCTAGGGTTTAAACTACTACTTGAATATAACCATTGTTAGATTGGAAATTCTATGAAGAAATGATTTTAATCTATCATCATTAACAGAATAAGATAAGATTTTTTCTTCGAAATTTTACTAGAATAGAAGGTGAAGTCTAACAATCGATTTCATAACTAGAAATGCACATTTTTGGTTACCAGTATTGACATGTCGCATTTGAAGTGTATTGTTCATTGGCCATGTATGTCTGATTAACGACGGAAAATGTATCATATTTGGTATCCAAATACTGGTATGAATTTACTCTTTCCAAATATGTATTTTGATTTCCCCTCGGCCAATCCTAGTGAAAGATGACGGTTCAAAAAGGTATCGAGACTATTGGGACACCCTGTATGTAAGGTAATGAAAGTCGATTCTCAGTTTCCCATGACCCGACCCGGTCCTGGAAAAGTTTAGAGAAAAAAAAAACTATTTGAAACTATTCCTCATTAAAAAAATTGTATGTTAAGCATTTGTTATGGATATTGAGGGGTATTACGCACTCAACTGACATGACATCGTTCGTAGCCAGCGTTGCATTTCGGTTGTCCTTTACCATCCCAGCAAACCCAAAACGTTTTCGACGTCATTCGCAAAAGGTTATAAAATTTTGTCAGAAAACGTTTAAATGTCGGGTTATATAAAGGGTATATTAAGAGTATAAAACGTTTTCATAACCTTAAAAAACATTTTTTGATAATCTACTGCTCAGCAAACCAAAATGTTTTACAGAAAACGTTTAAATGTCGGGTTATATAAAGGGTATAAAAACGTTTTAATAACATTCCAATAACATTCTTGAAAACTTGATACAAAATATTTTAAACAGAATGTTATTTTGGGGTTGAAAAATGTTTGCCCAAAATATTTTCAATAACGTTTTAAAAACGTTTTCATGACCTTTATATAACCCGACATTTAAATGTTATTAAAAGGTTTTGAAGAAAACTTCTGTGTGTGCTGCGTTCAAATATTTTAACATAATGTTATTTAAGTATTGACACAATATTTTGAAAACATTTAAAGATATTGTTGCAGTGTGTTTTCATACAAAACGTTTTAAAACGTTATCATGACCTTTGTATAACCCGACATTTTAATGTTATTAAAACGTTTTTACCTAAACCAAAAGCCAAAATATAACTTATTTAAAGCGTTTTTGTGTTTGCTGGGATATTATGCTGATTTGGACACTACGCGCCGCAGTCGTAAATTAATGAATAATGAATAATATTATAAAAAAAGTCATCTACTCAATCTTGAAAAAAAATGTAACGGGAAACGGGGAACTGACTTTCATTAGCCTAAAGTGAATAAGTCAAATCTGCACTAATAAAGATTTGGAGTATCATAAACTATCTTGGTCAGTTCTTAAGTCTACCTCCGTTTCAAGAAATATATTATATGCCACTCATTATGTTAAGGTTACACGAAGAAACGTATAAAAAACGTATAAAAGACGTATATATAAAGTTGTTCTCTAAAACAGAGTTTTCTCAGTAATCAAATATCGCAGCGAGTAAAATGTTGGTGCATTGGATGTAGCTTAACATTTTTGTGTGTGTTATATACAAATTTTTAGAATAAGTTTGAAAATCCTTCGTTTAAAGCATTTTTTACGCACCATGTTCACAAGATCAAAAACACGTTCCATGACGTTTTTTTTTCAAATGTGCGCCCCGTATAAATCCACGCCGAGTGATGGTTTTCTTCTTTTTCGTATTGTACTACAAATCGATCAAAGAAATAATGTTGCCATGGGGAAGAACCAAATACAGTACCGATTAAATTTTAAAAGCCCATTTTTAGGGAAATTTGGGAGAATTTGCTTGAGAAAAAGCTGGTTTGTGAAATTATCGATATCTTGATTACGGGACGTTAATTTAGACATCTGAATACCTACATTATTTCTCAAGCTGAGCCAAGTTTCATGTCTTGACCGTGGATCGATATTCTATTATAATTATTAAAGTAGGCTTACCTCCCGGTACGCTTGTTCATTTTCTGCATGACTGTTTCTTCTTCTTCTTCTTCCTTATAAGTGCCTCCCTCATATAGTATGAGTATTGTCGCACTGCGTACAGACAAGCTGTACTTATTTTTTACTCTGGAACCTAGAGTAGATGAGTGTATTTTGAAGTACAACATGACCGGGATGATCCCCTGCTCTTTTCGAATAGCCTGTGACGTTCTTTAACGTGCACACTACATTAATGTGAGAAAATATGCATGTACACGGGACCGACAGCTTTAAGTGCCCTCCGAAGCACATAAGATACAAAGTAAACACCAGGATCATCTGAAAAGGAAGGGCAGAGCAAAGCAAAGCTTGGGATTTGTTTCATTCAGGAAAATTATCCAAGAGCTCCTCCAACATAAGGTATCATTGCTCCAGAGTAATGTAACTGGTTTGCAAAAACTAAAAAATATGTATAATAGTAGGCCTAATGCAAATTAAAGTGGAATGAAGAATTACCAAAAAATGTGTTTGTTTTTTTCTTTCGGACCGCGCAGCTCCGAAAGACCCTGAAAAACAGAGCGATGAAAGACCCCTGAATTTGATCATTTCAACTCTAAAAGACCCCAAATTGCAACTTTCCTCACATTTCCGGTTTCCCAGTTTTTTTCAGGTGAATTTCAACCAGAAAGCCAAGAAAGACCCTTGATTTTGGTCGTTCGCATATCCGAAAGAGCCACCATCTAGAATTCCGGGGAAACCCCAAAACAAATTGATGATATGCCCTCCACTCCCCAGACATGACTATATTATAGAAGTCCTGCATTTCACCCAACCACCCCATGGTCATACATAGTACATACTGTTTGACATTGGCAGGTTCATCTCCTTCATCAGTGAATTGATATCGGATAGGAAAGTTTCCCAGGTTGTTTTTGTCAGCCTTGTCCACGGTGGCTTTGTTGCTCAAGATCTTGGTGATCGTCATTGTACCGAGGGTTTGCTGTTTAGTGGGTAAGGCCTGGAGAATGTCTTTTCCAGTCCTGCGAACCTAAAAAAAGTAAACAAAAATTATATACACGTATTGTGTTATATGAAGGAACCCAGTAAACCTGGACGCAACACAGAAGCACTACTACATATACAGAATGCCAACGACAGACATCGAGCAGAAATAACCTAAGAGGAAGTAGCAGCCATTAGCTAACTATAGACAAACTTAGAGAAGGAAAGGCCACTGGCTTTGATGCTATATCGGAGAAAATCCAAGCTACAGGAGAAGGGGCACAGACAAAATTCACAAACTATGCAATATAGTCTGGGAAACAGAGACATTTCCAGCAGACTAGGGCAAAACAATTATCACCCCCAATTTATTATCTGAAGCGTACGCTGGATTTAGACCAAATCGATCAACTCTTTACACTACGACAGATCATTGCAAAATACCTGGCAAGTAGAAACTTGCACATTATATGCTACATAGACTTCCAAAATGCATTTGATTTCACAAGATGGTGTGAGGCAGGGATGTGTGATCTCGCCACAGCTTTTTAACATTCTACTGGAACTAGTTAAATCCTCAAAACTAGAATGAAGACGCAGGAGCAGTTATCTCTGGCTTCGAAATAAACATTCTTGTATTTGTGGATGATATAGTTCTAATAGCAGAATCACCAGAAGAACTCCCAAACCCTGGTGAACCCCACAAAGAAAGCAGCAACTATGGACTCGAAAAACATATAGCCAAAACTCAAGTTCAAGCCATTCCAAATATAACCACAGACTAGATATTACAATTGGAGGAGATAAGCTCAGCATTAAAATTTTTTAATTCTTATGTTTTATAACTCCTCAACAAAAGTCTGGAAAGTTTTTTCAAGCGTCTGTATCTCAAATTATTTGTGACATATTCATTTCGTATTGCATATCAATGGATAGCTACAATACTCCCCTTTACAATGACATCCCATTTGAAACAATGACATTTTTCACGGCTGAGTACTCGCCTTGTGAATGTAGGGGTCTCAAACAGAATTTGCCAAATTGACCATTATTCTGTGCTCAAACAACGCTAGCCACTAACCTCAATAGCGGGTGGAAAAACCACAGGCAGCCACAATTCGCTACTTGCACGGTTCCGCCATTATGCACTATGTGCGGGGAGAGCCTCGAACTGGCAGCATACATGAATGGGAATTGAACTAGTCATAACGTTCTGTGTAAGGTTACATAATTCTTCCTTTCATGTATGCTGCCAGTTCGAGGCTCTCCCGCACATAGTGCATAATGGCGGAACCGTGCAAGTAGCGAATAGTCTTGATGCTTGAAAAAACGTTTCAAACTTTTGTTGAGGAGTTTATTATAGTGCTGTGTTTTGGTTCTTGGAATTTTTCATTCTCATGCTGGAACAACGAACAAGTATGCATCTGAGCAGCACCGTATCTGGAGATAGAAGATGTGAGGTACCGAATCACCAATCAAGATACCATACATTATCATGATAATACCAAACACTTAACCTCTCTGTATTACTATATGGATCAGAAACCTGGACCCTCGAAGAGCAAGATGAAAACAGGCTTCTGACACTCGAGATGGCATGCCTCTGCCGAATTGCTGGAGTCACCAGACTAGATAAAATACGTAACCAGGCTATCCGAGTAACCCAAGGCAAAGAACACACAGTTTTAGACACTATCTCAGGAAGAAGAGGAAGAAGTACTTTGGCCATATTGAAAGAATGTAGACACACAGATACCCAAAGATAACTGTTAAAGGCAAAATACATGCTAAGAGACCAAGAGGAAGGCCAAGTAAAAGATGGCTGGAGTGTGCTAAAGCAGATGGGCAAGCAAAACGAATACCAACCCTAACAGAAATGAGCAGGCTAACAACCAACCGACGCAGATGACAGGTCATTGTGAAGCAGAAGCTATCATACAGCCCACTGCTGGTGTGGATGGCATCATCATCATCATCATCAGTCGACCGTGGACGAAATGGAGGAAGCATCAGAAGTCTTCTGTCTTTCATCAGTTGTTGAATCCCTGATGGTGTAGGTCAATATCACTCTTGATTGTGTCAGGGTATTGAAGTGACCGTCTGCCTCTATTTGTTTTCCCATCAGGAGGGGTCCAGAAGATCAGTCGGGTGACAGGCTGGTCTATTGTACGAATGCAGTGACCAGCACAAGCAACGTTGTCTGATCAGTGATGACACAGGGGAGGGGGGGGGGGTGTCGCCGCACAACGCATTGTTTGGAATGTGGTCCCGCCAGCTGACATTTACCACCCGACGCAACAGTTAAGTGTAGCATCCATTGCTATGCCTTGAAGAGTCTGATTTTCATTGATTTTTCGAGGTCGGACTACCATGTCTTTTGCAATCTATATGTCAAGCGTTCATGCCTGGGCTTTCCTACATCTTAAGGCATGTAAAGAATCTGGAACATTATGCCCCCAGGTATTTGAATTCAGAGACATTTTCCAGTGCCACTCCATTGATCTTGATGGTGTTTACATTTGAGATGTTGGGCAAGTTGAGGACTGTCTTTGTTTTACCTTCATTGAGGTTCAGGCCCACTGCCTTGGATGCTGCTTCTACACTAGTCTGCAACAGTGATTCGGCTTTGCTGATCGATGTAGCAAGGAGAGTGATGTCATCGGCGAAATCAAGATCGTGGAGGCGGGTCGCTGGATAGCGTCTCCTTTTCCTAGGCTCAAGTAAAATCCCCGTTTCATCATGTATGTTTTGAAATGCATGGCGAATAACATAGTCCAGAACTGTTGTGAAGATGAAATAGCTGAAGAGTTGTCATAAATTACCTTTATAGCACTCACTGTGATGTCAATATGAACGAAGGACGTCGAACATGCGTTCACGATGAACCGAGTCAAATGCCTGGGAGAAGTCTATGAAAACCATTGCCAGTGGGAGATTCCGTCCCCTCAATTATTCTCCTCAATGCAAGGATCTGGGCGATTGTTGAGCGTTTCTCTCTAAAGCCATTTTGATTCCAACTGTTCAATACGATAGTATATCTTTGCTCCAATGCAGGAGAGGCTGATCCCTCTGTAGTTAGCAGGTTAAGAGAGATCTTCTTTCTTGAGGATAGGAATGATGGCGCTGTATGACCACTGGCTGGGGATCTCATGGTAAAGCAATGCTCTGCTGTAGATATCTAGAAGATAGCTTTTAAACTGACTTTTAAACTTCCAAAGTTCGAGAGGGATGTTATCAAAACCCAGGGCTCCTCCTGGTTTCGCTTGATTGAGAGCTGGTTCAATTTCTTATATACATGTAGTAATACATCACTACTTCAAAAAAGAGGAAAAAGAGGATGAGAGGAAAAGCACTGAAATTTCTAGTATTTGAGCGTCCACGTATTATCTAAAATCTATTGTTTAGCGTGCGGTTTTTAGATAATGTATTGTTTAGCGTGCAGGATTATATAAACCTGCACGCGAAGTAGTTCGCGAAAATAATGCACGGGAGAAGAATACATAACGATGAATAGAAACGGGCACTAGAAGTATATGATATGATAACGACTCTATTGATCATGTTGATTCCCAAATTCACAACTTAAACTTAACTCCAATAGCAATATAAACTCTCTAGTCGCGATCTATCTTGTCGTTTGTGATAATTCATCTAGTTAGCCTACAAATTTTCAAAAATTTATTGGTCAATGACTGCATGTTACCTCTGAAATTGTACAAAATAATACACGTGTATTCAGATGCTGATACATCTAATGTACGAGCCCCGCAGGGAAGAGTGTATAGATTTTATTATAACAAAATGTTTGGTGGGTTTTTTTCTCGCTAAAATGACAGAAAACACGATCAAATATATATAATTCATCAACCTGCAAGGTTAGGAAAACGGGAACTTACAATTATTATGTTAAAATAATGGATAAGCACGTGCCATCCTATCAGCCAAATAGACTATAAAGGATGATATCTACTTAAGGTGGTTTCATCAATGGTCCTATCTACCTAAACTGATTTTAATGTGAAGTTGATACTTCATCAATAGGTGCTATCTACTTCTTTTAAGAATCATCTTCTAAGAATCATCTTTTAAGAATCTACTTCTTTTAAAATCATGGTAATGAGTGATAAATATATAAATCCAAGATATACATCCAAGATGGTTGAAATCATCCAAAGGTAAAGTGCTCAACCAAAAATGGGAGCGAAATAATTAATTAATTGGATTAGATACAGCTACATAATGCTTTACAAATCTGTTTCGTAAGGCCACAGGGATATCTACTTAATATAATATGACTTCATCAATGAGTGATATCTACTTGAGAAGTGTGCTTTCTACCTGAGAAGACTTATTCAACGAGTGTTATCTACCTCAGGTAATTTTATCTATGAATGACATCTAAATTGAATAATGACTTTATCAATAAGAAATATTAAATTTATTTGTCGACTATAGCAATAAATGTTAGGACGTGACAATCATTTAACAAGCAAAATACATTTTTATTGGAATTTAGTAGAGACATTTGAGGGTGGAGAAACGCACAATTTGTGAATTAATACAGCAAGAACACATTATTTCTACGTTTTTCTTTTTTTATTTCCCACCAATCAGTTCAAACAAACTATCATTATACAGATAAAAATTAAAATAAAAACGTTCATTTTGTTAATTATAAATCAACCATAATATACCTTGATCCGTATGAACAAAACAAGTTAGACCAGGTACAACTTTATTCCTGGTCTAGCTATGTAGATTAGTGCTATGGAGAAAAACTTTTTTGGTATTTACATATCTTATTAAGGGCAAATACATTATTAGATGGCGGCAGTTTAAACATTTTGACTTTGCTAGAAGTAACGGAGGAAAAGAAAAGAGTAAAAGAATCCCTCCCTAATTCTAACCTCCATGGTTTGACCAGGTTTAACTTGTTTTACTTGTTCTACGCATACGAACCCTTCAGTTTTAATTCTGCATTTTTATCATACTTCTCATTCTATTAAAAAGAATACAATAAAATTATTTTATAATCCTAAGAGATACGATTTCACCATAATTGTTTGAAATTAATATAGGTTTACTAAACCAATAATATTATAAATGCACATAACCCAACATACCGTATTCAACAATATTATTACAGAAAATCCTAACGAGACATTATTTTTTATAATCTAATCTAATTCGAAATCGACTTTTTATTTCATAAAAATATAAAGCTCTATGTAGGTAGAGAGGCACAGGGTGTCCCAAAAGTCTCGATACCAATTTAAACGTACATAACTCTATAGTATACAGCAAGTGACAATAAAGATGAATGTATCGTTGCACAGAAAAAAAATCATGGAATTATTTTGAACCAAATTTGACATTATAAACCCACTAACATAATGGGCATATTACACACAAAACCATACAAGAAGTTTACAGCACATCTCCGGATCCCAAGTATCACTACCTCCTCTGTACTTCCAGACCAATGTCCCCGCCCCCAATTCAAGTCAATTGCAATATCGAACAGTTCGGGTATTATAAAAAAAACACCAGTATATCAAGATGATATACAACACCAAAAAATGTGTACTTATGCTTTGACTTCTTTATTCAGAAATCAAGCCAGTAAAAGCTATCTTCTAAAGTTGTGTAATATTCTATCTTTCAATTCTCTGCTCTGTAACAAGGACTTTCAGGACAGAACTCCTAATAACTCGCAGTGGATGATGTAAGATGAGGAGGTCAACATTGAACATAACATTAGGAAACGAATTTGGAGAAAACCTTCTGTTAATAAAATACTATGCTGAGCCACCAGCCTGGGTGGCTCACGCTCCAGTAATTTCAGATGATTGAGCTCAGTAATACATCAAAGAATATCTTCCAATTCATGAAAACAAAATTAGATAATCAGCTTATCGGATTAAAAGTTTAGAGGGAAGGTCTTGCTGCTCAGCGAGCGTTTGTAATTATCAGAAGGTTTTCTCCAAATTCATTCTCTAATGAGTATCGTTCTTCATATTGTAACTGCAAACCCAAGGAAAACAACCAGTGTTCCAAAGTCAAGGCATATTCTATACATTAGTTTTCACATTTGATCTTCAGTTGGTGCTTCATCATCAGTGTGATCAGGGCTAGGGTTGAAACTACTACTTGAATATAGCCATTGTTAGATTGGTAATTCTATGAAGAAATTATTTCAATATATCATCATTAGCAGAATAAGGTGAGTCTAACAATCGATTTCATAACTAGAAATGCACATTTTTGGTTACCAGTATTGACATGTCGCATTTGACGTGTATTGTTCATTGGCCATGTATGTCTTTTTAACGACGGAAAATGTATCATATTAGGTATCCAAATAATTGCGTGAATTTACTCTTTCCAAATATGTATTTTGATTTCCCCTCGGCCAATCCTAGTGAAAGATACGACGGCTCAAAAAGGTATCGAGACTTTTGGGACACCCTGTATGTAAGGTAATGAAAGTCGATTCTCAGTTTCCCGTTACCCGACCCGGTCCCGGAAAAGTTTTAGAGAAAAAAGACTATTTGAAACTATTCCTCATTAAAAAAAATTGTATGTTAAGCATTTGTTATGGATATTAAGGGGTATTATGCACTCAACTGACATGACATCGTAGCCAGCGTTGCACTTCGGTTGTCCTTTATCATATTATGCTGATTTGGACACTATGCGCCACAATCGTAAAATAATGAATAATGAATAATATTATAAAAAAGTCATCTACTCAAATCTGCACTAATAAAGAAGTACCATAAACTATCTTGGTCCATTCTTGAGTCTACCTCCGTTTCTAGAAATATATTATATGCGACTCATCATGTTAACATTTGTCTTTAAAATGTAACATAACAAATCTTTTTTTAAAAATGACATTTCACACATTGATGTCAGATATTGACCATTGATTTTATGTGAAAATAGTACATACTGTTTGACATTGGCAGGTTCATCTCCTTCATCAGTGAATTGATATCGGATAGGAAAGTTTCCCAGGTTGTTTTTGTCAGCCTTGTCCACGGTGGCTTTGTTGCTCAAGATCTTGGTGATCGTCATTGTACCGAGGGTTTGCTGTTTAGTGGGTAAGGCCTGGAGAATGTCTTTTCCAGTCCTGCGAACCTAAAAAAAGTAAACAAAATTATATACACGTATTGTGTTATATGAAGGAACCCAGTAAACCTGGACGCAACACAGAAGCACTACTACATATACAGAATGCCAACGACAGACATCGAGCAGAAATAACCTAAGAGGAAGTAGCAGGCATCAGCTAACTATAGACAAACTTAGAGAAGGAAAGGCCACTGTCTTTGATGCTATATCGGAGAAAATCCAAGCTACAGGAGAAGGGGCACAGACAAAATTCACAAACTATGCAATATAGTCTGGGAAACAGAGACATTTCCAGCAGACTAGGGCAAAACAATTATCACCCCCAATTTATTATCTGAAGCGTACGCTGGATTTAGACCAAATCGATCAACTCTTTACACTACGACAGATCATTGCAAAATACCTGGCAAGTAGAAACTTGCACATATGTTACATAGACTTCCAAAATGCATTTGATTCCACAAGTTGGTGTGAGGCAGGGATGTGTGATCTCGCCACAGCTTTTTAACATTCTACTGGAACTAGTTAAATCCTCAAAACTAGAATGAAGACGCAGGAGCAGTTATCTCTGGCTTCGAAATAAACATTCTTGTATTTGTGGATGATATAGTTCTAATAGCAGAATCACCAGAAGAACTCCCAAACCCTGGTGAACCCCACAAACCTCACAAAGAAAGCAGCAACTATGGACTCGAAAAAAATATAGCCAAAACTCAAGTTCAAGCCATTCCAAATATAACCACAGACTAGATATTACAATTGGAGGAGAGGAGCTCAGCATTAAAAATTTTTAATTCTTATGTTTTATAACTCCTCAACAAAAGTCTGGAAAGTTTTTTCAAGCGTCTGTATCTCAAATTATTTGTGACATATTCATTTCGTATTGCATATCAATGGATAGCTACAATACTCCCCTTTACAATGACATCCCATTTGAAACAATGACATTTTTCACGGCTGAGTACTCGCCTTGTGAATGTAGTGGGGTCTCAAACAGAATTTGCCAAATTGACCATTATTCTGTGCTCAAACAACGCTAGCCACTAACCTCAATAGCGGGTGGAAAAACCACATGCAGCCACAATAGTCTTGATGCTTGAAAAAACGTTTCAAACTTTTGTTGAGGAGTTTATTATAGTGCTGTGTTTTGGTTCTTGGAATTTTTCATTCTCATGCTGGAACAACGAACAAGTATGCATCTGAGCAGCACCATATCTGGAGATAGAAGATGTGAGGTACCGAATCACCAATCAAGATACCATACATTATCATGATAATACCAAACACTTAACCTCTCTGTATTACTATATGGATCAGAAACCTGGACCCTCGAAGAGCAAGATGAAAACAGGCTTCTGACACTCGAGATGGCATGCCTCTGCCGAATTGCTGGAGTCACCAGACTAGATAAAATACGTAACCAGGCTATCCGAGTAACCCAAGGCAAAGAACACACAGTTTTAGACACTATCTCAGGAAGAAGACTGAAGTACTTTGGCCATATTGAAAGAATGTAGACACACAGATACCCAAAGATAACTGTTAAAGGCAAAATACATGCTAAGAGACCAAGAGGAAGGCTAAGTAAAAGATGGCTGGAGTGTGCTAAAGCAGATGGGCAAGCAAAACGAATACCAACCCTAACAGAAATGAGCAGGCTAACAACCAACCGACGCAGATGACAGGTCATTGTGAAGCAGAAGCTATCACACAGCCCACTGCTGGTGTGGACGGCATCATCATCATCATCATCAGTCGCCCGTGGACGAAATGGAGGAAGCATCAGAAGTCTTCCGTCTTTCATCAGTTGTTGAATCCCTGATGGTGTAGGTCAATATCACTCTTGATTGTGTCAGGGTATTGAAGTGACCGTCTGCCTCTATTTGTTTTCCCATCAGGAGGGGTCCAGAAGATCAGTCGGGTGACAGGCTGGTCTATTGTACGAATGCAGTGACCAGCACAAGCAACGTTGTCTGATCAGTGATGACACAGGGGAGGGGGGTGTCGCCGCACAACGCATTGTTTGGAATGTGGTCCCGCCAGCTGACATTTACCACCCGACGCAACAGTTAAGTGTAGCATCCATTGCTACACAGGCCTTGAAGAGTCTGATTTTCATTGATTTTTCGAGGTCGGACTTCCATGTCTTTTGCAATATATATGTCAAGCGTTCATGCCTGGGCTTTCCTACATCTTAAGGCATGTAAAGAATCTGGAACATTATGCCCCCGGTATTTGAATTCATCAGAGACATTTTCCAGTGCCACTCCATTGATCTTGATGGTCTTTACATTTGAGAAGTTGAGGACTGTCTTTGTTTTACCTTCATTGAGGTTCAGGCCCACTGCCTTGGATGCTGCTTCTACACTCTGCAACAGTGATTCGGCTTTGCTGATCGATGTAGCAAGGAGAGTGATGTCATCGGCGAAAGCAAGATCATGGAGGCTGGTCGCTGGATAGCGTCTGCTTTTCCTAGGCTCAAGTAAAATCCCCGTTTCATCATGTACAGCCTGTCTCAAAAAAAATTGTGCAAGTGAAAAGCGCCCTCTCTGGCAATTAGAAAATACCGTTGTGACATAATGCTTACATCTACGTCAAGGGCGTAGTCTTAGCTCTCAAATGCCGTTTGTTCTGTTCAACTTGCTTATTTTAATCTCGAGATATGTTTATTTAAAGACGAAAGGGTAAAATCACAATTGTGCCACTTTTACTAGGGAAGAGGGCTTTACATGTAACAGTGATAGCATCAAGTTTATCAAGAGTTACTTCGTGAAATCAAAAGAATGCATCAATTCCACAATACAACATTTTGTTGACTGTTTTAACTGTTTTATCATGATGCAGGAATGATGATTCTCTTTTTCCGCTTAAAAGAGATTAAAAGATAAATAAATATTTCACATTCTGCTGTAAAAATTAAATACATGTGCATGTCAATGATTTTATCATGGTAAATACTGTTCTCTTAGTCACTTAAGACATGTTATAAGACAAACAAATATTGCGCACTTATACATGTTATAGGTTAATGAACGCGTATTACTTGTTGGAAGAGATATTAGACAAAATAATACACGCGTGCTGATGTTGATGCGTCTAATGCATGTGCCCCGAAAGGGGGGAGTGCATTAGACGCATCAACATCAGCTATCATTGATTTCCCTAGTAAAAGTGGCACAATTGTGATTCTACCCTTTCGTTGTTAAATAAACATAGCTCGAAATTGGAACAAGCAAATTGAACAGAACAAACGGCATTTGAGAGCTAAGACAGCGCCCGTGACGTTGATGTAAGCATTATATCACAACGGTATTTTCTAATTGCCAAAGAGGGCGCTTTTCACTTGCACAATTTTTTTTGAGACAGGCTGTATGTTTTGCAATGCATGGCGCATAACATAGTCCAGAACCGTTATGAAGATTTTTGGTGTTTTGGGAAAAAATCCATATCTTCAATACTGAAAGGTCAAAATTTTCAATTGATCGTCGGCTTTTCATCCCACCTACATACACTTTAGGTAGAAATCATCAGATTTATTAAGTTTACTTCGAGTACTGTTAAATATCAAAAATATCAATTTTTAATGATTTGCCATAAAATGTGTATTACATTGCGAATTTCAAAAAATTAAAATTATTTGATATCAGAAGGCCATTCTTCGTATTCAGAATGCAATTCGATGTCTGATGTGCTCTAATGTCCCACAATAAATACTGTCCAAACGTTCATACCCCTTCCCTTAAAGGAAAAGCTACAATTTTGCCGAAAAGAAATTTCCAAAAAAGAGAAATTCAGCTTAAAAGAGGAGATTTCACATCCCTATTCTACAGCAAATTGATAATCCATTATCTATTGATGTAAACAAATTTCCTGCTATTATATGTGTGTTTTTATGGTGTTTTTTTTGCATAGGGTGACAAAGTAATTTCAGGTACATTTAAATTTTTGGAAAGCGCAATTTTTTACACTTAAAAACATAAAATACTACAATTATGTACAAATTCATAGCTTGTACTCATGTTGTTAACATTTTCCCTCATATTGTTAACTCAAGGATAACGGATTAAGATTTAGCCATTTCATATGGTAAACAGGGAATTTTTTTAATCATAAAAAAGTGTTGTATATATTTTTCTGGATTCAGGAGGCACACATACTGTATGTGTTAAATAACCTAAATACAGCACATACCGTAAGCCTAGTACGAGATATAAATGTCATACAGGGTTGGCCCTATCTTTGACGTTTGCATCAAATTTACTTAAAGTATAATACAGAAAAAACTCAGAAGCACAATAATACAGAAATCCATGTGTTCTATATAGCACAGCAATCCTGCTGGACTGCTTTATATTTATTTCATCTCATTTCAGTAGTCGCATCTCAAACTCTTTCTCAACCCAAATTCAAGACAGGGGACTAGTTTAAGAGGAAGCCCTGCCACAGCAGTTTTTCTGGGTGAACCAAACCTGCCTGGTTATCAAATTAATCAATGACAAGGTTATTTCTGAATTTGACATGTGCTAATCGATGTTTTAATGTTATTGCATCAATTAGCACCTGTCAAATTCAGAGATAATTTAGTCACTGATTAATTTGATAACCAGGCAGGTTTGGTTCACCCTAGAAGAATGCTCTGGCGGGGCTTCCTCTTTAAATAACAATCTTTTATTATGCTACATGTGACCTGATCCTGTAAACCCCAAATAATTAATTTGTTACCGTGGTTATTCAGTGGGTGTTGGCTAAATACAAATTGTATCAAAATGATCGGAACCGGGATATGTGACATTTTCAAAACAAAACCTTAAACATGTAATATCGTTAAAAATTGTTATTTTTGTGCTACCACTAGAAAGGGACATAATATGAATAATGTGATTGATAATCTGAAGCTTATATAGGTTGTTGCATCTGATTGATAATCTGAAGCTTATATAGGTTGTTGCATCTGGGAGCTATAATAATTGTCATTCAAATGATGATTGATGTATTCAAACATGTAGGTTTACTCACACAAGTTGAATAGCTTCCCTACACAAAATATTTACTGCATATGCTCTCAATCAAGTCTCATTTCCTTAGTTTAAAAGCAAGTAACTTCTGAACGAATGTGCTATCTTTATAACCTAAAATTCTTAGAGAAGATAAAACTATAATTGCAAATATTAAAAAAAAAAAAAACTTTCAGTCTAATAACTGGTATAAATTCTGCAACAAATGGCAATATGTTGGTTCCAATTATTTTGATACAGTTTATATTGAAGCGGGCTTTAAAGACAAAGAATTCAAATAGGAATTAATCAATTCAAACTATGACAATATATACATTTCAAAATCTTATAATTATTTATATTGGCAATTATTCATGCCAGAAACCAGTCAAACATGAAACCACTGTTGCCTTTAAAAGCATTTTTAACTTTGACCTATTTCATTTTTTGGCAATTTTGGCCCAATAACTTTTGTGGTCTCATGTGCCATTAAAATCTAATTTATTTTGATGACTTATTTTACTTAAATTTCTCAAATTCTTCTGGACCAATTTCTCACCTTGCTGGGCCAATTGAGCACCATGTGGCCTTAAGAGTTGGTATCAAAGGTTATTTATAACATTCAGAGGATTGCAGTGGTACTTTCCTGATAAGTTCAAATGTCAAAATCAATGTGACCTGTTCCTGTTTTCATAATCATATTAAGTGTCTGACTTGAACATACATGGTATAGGCCAGAGAGTCAGGACTGCTCAACAAACTCTTGCGAGGGGGGGGGGGGGCTTTGCTTCCCTCTTGCTTCTCCCCTCCCTAGCTGCCCCTAATCAGACACTGAAAGTTAAATATATATATTTCTGGGTAAAAACAAAATCGTCATTGGATATCCAAACTAAATCAGTTCCCTTTCTTGAATTCTGAGTTATATCTTTAAAACTACAATAGATTTACAATATAAACATGCACCTTCATTTCTGTATAATAATATATGCACAATATCTTATTTACAATTTAAAACTGATCTAGCTATGATTGTTTTACATTTTATAAATGTTTTAATGACAGAATGGAAAACAAAATTATACTACAGAAAAACTAAACAACTTTACAGCCATTCTGTTTGCAGTGATCTATCTTACTGGAAAACAACAAACCAGCTAATTCCTCGGTCGCAACACATAGTGGCGTACGTGAAGGACAAAATACGTTTCAGAGCATTCTAGAAGGATATGCTACTAGTAACGGAGTCGATCCATTTGAAATTGAAGTTTAAGGTTCAAACTATTAAACTGTATCTTTAACAAGGAATAACTATTATAGGATAATAGCTAGCTCTAAACCTACAGGCTGAGTCAAAAAGAAGTAAACTCATGTTTGAGGGGCTGTAACTCGAGATCTGTAAGGAATCTGCTAAAAATGAAAATACCACTGGAAAGAGAAAATGCTACACGTCTAAATAAAAAAAAGAATTGTTGCAATTGCTCACAGCAAACTCAAGTTATACTCATTTGAATACAGCCACCCATTACTGTAGCTGCACACGGTTTCACTTCCCAAGTAGGCGCCTACCTATTATATTGATTGGTAAGGCGCGATGTTCAAATGCAAATAAAGTTCTGTGGCAGGTGTAGTTTCGATCAATAACTCCTACATGTTAAAGGGCTCTTTTCAATATGAAATTTACCTCATTGCACTACATTATAGTAACACGGGCCAAATCGCAACATGGCACCACAATTTACCGTACGGGGGCGCACGTTTCTGTCGACGAAGTATCATGAAACTAAGAGTCCCACTGAAGTTCAGCATCTTTTTCGTCTCCAATTTCCTAACTAACCGGGTTTCATGTAAGGGGCAGTATATAAGAATGTGAACAAGCTCAATGTGCATGGGACAATAAGGAACAGACAGCCGGAAGCTTCAGGCAGACCACGAACTGCTAGATCACAAGTGAATATTGATAGAATTAGACATGCGTTATATACAGCAAGACCAAAGATCAGCTCAACATTCCCCAATCAAGCTTCTTCCGGATCGTTCGTAAAGACTTGAATTGGTATCCCTACAAACAATGGTACCGTCATGAACTTTGTTGAATATTAATTAAAAGCAAAAGTTGTCTTTTCAACAATAAATCTTGTTAGCACTTTGCTGATTCGTCGAAATTGAAATGGATGAAAATCAATCAGCCGTGTGCAGCTACAAAAATGGGTGGTTGTATTCAAATGAGTATAACTTTCATTTGCCGTGAGCAATTGCAACAATTATTTTTATTATTTAGACGTGTAGAATTTGCTCTTTCCAGTGGTATTTTTATTTTTAGCAGATTCCTTGCAGATCTCGAGTTACAGGCCCTCAAACATGAGTTTACTTCTTTTTGACTCAGCCTGTATACATCACTATGTGGAACAGAAAATTTGAAAAATCACTCACGCCACTATACGTTGCGACCGACGAATTGATTGATAAACTTTTCTTGATGAAGTTTTCAACATTCTAACATATGAATTGTGCCCCCTGATGCAAATTTAATCACATGATTGTTAACACCACACAAAATAGTTGCTTGCTTGTCCGCAGACCAATCAGATTTGATCAATCAGTTTGGAAACCTTTCTGTTTAAAAAAAAATAATCACAATAGTTGGAAATTAGATCTGGTCAAAAATCCAACACCATATTTTAATTCAGAAAGAGCACTTGCACATATATACAAGCTGTATCAAAATGATTGGTACTTAGTTGTGATTGTTATTGAAAAGCCTGCTTCTTCCAAATGCAACATTGGATTCTCTTGAAATGATTAATTTATGACATAAGGGACAAATTATGTTAATGTGGCAGTCATTTCCATAATCACTGGAAACCGATGGGTACCAATCATTTTGATACAGATGTATATCATACATGGCTATCACTACAATCTCAAAAAAGCTCATAAAGACCACAGTTCTTTAACCCCAACATGTTTGTATGTTTATAGAACGGATGTTTTACATGCATCACACCCCACAACTTGAGGTCAAATTTGAAGCTGTCAGCGTTGCATGGAAGCTAATGAACTGTGTCCCTGGATATGAGAGGAAATGAGACAATTTGGGCTAAATAGTGTGCAGTGTTAATATTTTGCCCACAGACGACTGCAGACTATCCATCAACACAACAGTCAAAGTCCCTGTACATGCTTTGTATGCTGTGAATTCTTGCATATTCATAAGGGCTGACCATTCGATCGTGCATATGTATATCTTCCTGTTTATGTTTTAAGACCGTAAAAACATGCGATGTGCGTAGCAATTTCGCCTGCCGCACTCAAGTTCATGGAACAATCAGCCCTCATTATCAGATGATGCCAAGACTTCGACCGTTTGTGGTTAGTCTGGTTTTGCCATGCACACCTAATTTGATTCATTTTTTTTTACAATAGCCCCATTTTCACAAGTATTATATTTGCAGCTGCTCAAGTAGCATTTGATGTAAATTTCGTATGTGGTTGTTTTATTTTTAGCCTTCAAGTGCTCAGAATGGCCTCAAATGAGAATCAGATTATAACACCCTTTCCAACATTCTCGAATTTTCATCTTCATAGCCATTAAAAAAGAATCGCAAGTTTGTAATAAAATGTGATCAAAATCCTACTTGAGCAAGTACATAATGCAATGCACTTCTTTTTAGGAAGTGGCTATATGAATCAATTTTGAGTGACGTTAAATATGTCCCTGGTATGCATGTTTTTTCAGAAATAAAATGTTCATCTGAAACAAAGGTGCACGCTGCAAGAATCACGTCTCATGATTATTGAAATGAATTTGGTAGGAATCAATTGATTCGGGTAATGTTTACAAAACATGAAAATCAACTTTTTATTCATGCACACTTTCTATAGATCATTGACAGTTGAACAAGCAAACACACATTTTTTACCTTCCTGGTGATTATTCTTATAAAAGTTCTCTTTGTTTTGTTTTTGAATAATACTGATTAGTTCTGATCCACAGCACAATAGCACATCCCATGTCACATCAATGCACAGGCGATATCTGTGAATGAGAAATTTGCATTTTTATGGGCCTAAATACTGAGTATATTTTCAACTTCTCTTACATGTACAATGAAGAACTTCTCTATTTTATACTTATAGAAAATATGTTAGACCTTGATTTGAGGTCAACTTGTCATGTACAGAGTGGCATATCTAGTTATTCCAGACCATGGGAGCATAAAATTGTAAATGTTCCTATAGTATAAAGATGTTTTTGACAAACGTTAATTTTTTGCACCTCAAAATCATATCCAACCCGTTTCTAAATCCTCATCTTTTTCAGATATTTTATAAATTTTACAGTCCTTATTTCAACAATTTGCATCAAGATTCTCCTTTTTGGTGAGTATGTTATCGGTGGCATAGCTAGTGGGAGTTGGGCACCCCCCCTCCAAAGTCATGGACTATCGTTACATCACAGGTTGTCGGTGGAATCAAATTACATAAATTTTACAAAATTGTCCAAAATCTATGATGTGATTCCCTTTAAGGGGGTACTACACCCCTGTGGTAAATTTGTGACTATTTTTGCATTTTTCTCAAAACATAATAACACACTGGTAACAAAAGTTATGTATATTATTGGGGCAAGGAATCCAGTTACTACACTGAAATTTCAGTGACTCAAGACAAGCGGTTCCGCATATATGATAGGAAATGAGGTACATCCTAGCGGTACCTTATTTCTTATCATAAATAACAACCGCTTGCCTTGGGTCACTGAAATTTCAGTGTAGTAATTGGATTCCTTGCCCCAATAATATACATAACTTTTGTTACCAGTGTGTTTTTAGTTTTTGAGAAAAATGCAAAAATAGACACAAATTTATCGAGGGGTGTAGTACCCCCTTAACCTAGAATATTTTGACAACATTTTATAACCATACATGTACATTAATCTTATTTAAACGTTTTGACCATAATCAAAACAAATTTACAAGATGTTTATAATGTTTCAAGAACATTTCTGTGTTTCATCACTGCAACATTAGGCGGAGGAGCCCTATTTAGAGTTAGCTTTGAACATATAATTATTTTATTGATTTTGCACCCGGGCAAGTCAGGTGAAAAATAAATAAAATAATCAAATAACCTTTAAGCTAATGCTCAATATGGTGCCTCAACCTAATGAGAATACACACTGGAATTATATTATATGGTATGAAACCTCATAACATTTTACTTTCAATGAGGATGTTTGTGAGGGAAAGAACGAAGGCTAGCCATACATAATGAAAATTAGCAATATTACCATATGCATTTCAATGGACATAGCGCTTAAAATACATTTGGAATGCTCCCAATTCCAAACCAGTCCTATCAATACTGTATTTCACCCTTTTGACTCAAAACCACCAGCCAGCACTAATACCTTTGGATATCTTCATGAAGAATGGTTTGAAAAACAAATTTAGCAAAGGTTTAATCTGCAGGTCCTACCAATTGCTTATAAATTTTCTTGAAGTATTGTCTTTATGTGACCAAGTTCTTACCCTCTCCCACAAACATGTCTGTATTTAGATAGAGGGTCCAAATAATTTTACTTCAGTCTTTTTACTCTCAGTGACGTCAGTGCACATTTTATTAATTAATTACAGCTTAATTAAAATCCTAAGAGTTTATTCAAGCAAAGCAATGGTGTACATGTACATATATGTACACACACATACTTCAAGATGTCGCATAATATTATACGTTTTCTCAATGCAGTGATATTACTGACTCACTGAGAGTAAAAAATGCTATTGTAATATATTGATCTACAAAATACATACATGTAGCAAATAAGGAGAACATGGATGGTGACATGGCATGCAGCAAGCATAATATTTATCTATCCTATATACCCTGTTTACAGTTTTAATATTTCACAGCAAGGGGGGCCCTGGAGCTGTCCAACTATAAGATCCACAACTTATAGTTCCCCCTATAAAACTTTAAAATAAATGGAAAAATATTTGACGAAATGCAAATGTGTAAAAATATGTGTGTAGCCTTATTTGTTTTACACATGGACCTAATTATACCTTCACGCGTCATTGCGTTCAGTCCCAATGGTTCATAATGTTAAAAAAAGAGACCAGTTTAAACAGTGTTAAAAGTTGCATGTGAGTCCTTAGGAGTCAACTCTCAAACAATTTATACATGTATTGTACAGTAGGCCAGATCTATTCATGTGTTTGTTAAAGAAAACCTGACTGCTAATATGGACTCAGGTGCAACTTTTAAAACAGCCTCTTTTCTTGCACAAGTAGCCATTGTGACTGAACGCAACATGTGTGACACTATAATTGGTCCACAGGGCAAAACAAATACTGCTATTTACATTTCAGTAAATAATTTTTCGACTTATTTTAAAAAGTATGAGGGCGAAGTTGTGGACCCAACATTTGTATAGTCATGAATTTGTATGGTTTCTCTACATAATTGTGTTGCTCTACAATTAAATTTTCTTCTCATTGTTTACTTTTCACTACCGTAACATGGGGTGGCTTTGGACAATTTTGATGTATTGTCGTAAATATTTTTTATAATGATCAGTAGAATTCTGAGTTTCATGTTGGGTTTGGCAAGTACCAATAGAGGACAGTTCATGCCCATAAGGTCAACTTGAGTTTATTTTATTTTACGATAATTTTTAGGGTGCAAAGTTTGTCCAAAGTCACCCCTGGGTTTGGGGTGACTTTAGACACCATGTAATCAAGTCCATGTCCAAAGTCACCCCGATCTGAAGAGTAGAGCAATGGAGAGGGTGGAAGTAGATGTGAGGTGGATAGGAGCACAGAGGATGCTGTTGGGGTAGGGCATGGTCACTGTGGTGTATTTTTAACAAAGTGTCAAATTTTTTTGTATTCATTTGTTATGTCCAAAGTCACCCCGGAAAGGAAGCCAAACCCTGGGGTGACATTGGACACAGCCTGCTTTTAAATTCTTAAGAGTGGCTAGATATCATGACTATACAGGTAGGTTCTTGATTCATCTGTGTTTACTATCCAACCAACAGGCTTGAGTTTCCACTCTTATGTTCCGGTGGAGTACCGAAAGTTTGACCACCACAAAAATCCTGTATTTTATGGACCCCGCTAAAAAGTTCTGAAAAACATATAAGATAACACATTATACTGGAAAACTTTAGTCATTTGTAATGTCCATACATTACCACATAAGAACATACAAAAATATTCTTAGAAATATTTAAAGGTAAAACAGCCTACATGAAATAATAGTTTTTCCCATGTGTGTCCAAAGTCACCCCAGTGTCCAAAGTCACCCCATTTTACGGTACATTGTAAATCACATGTATAGACTTGGCTCAGTTTTATTAAAACCAGAAAAGCACAAAAATATTAACTCCACAAATAATACACTATAATTAGGCCAAAAAAAAAATATTGTTGTGTTGCCCTCAAGTGGGAAAATGGGAAATTTGGGTCGGACGGTCGGATTTTTTTTTTTTTTTAAATTTTTTTTTTTAAACCTTCAGTTTTTAAAATTCCCCTCAAATATTAAATAATGCTTCTTAAATTAGAGGACATTTGTCAATTTTGACTTCTGGATTCCTGTTAGACATCAATTAAAGACTAGTCTTTCAATAAAATATTAATTTTAAGTGAAAAACATTGAGTTTTTGAAGAAATCTGTAAAATCATCATTCAAAAAAAAAAAAAAAAAAATTGCGACCCTGATTTTTCAGGATTTAGGGTCGGACGGTTGAGGGCAACACAACAACTTTTTTTTTTTGGCCTTATACAGGTTCGACGACATGTCACATCATCAAATAATAAGCATAGAAATGATTGTAAAAAAATATGTACAAAATGACACAGCTTTTTTTGGCTTATCTGTCGAGGAACACATATATTGGTAGATAACTTGAACGTACAAAAAAAATCAACAAAATTGCAACATTCTGGCTTCTGATTGAAGTAACCATATTGATCAACTACATAGTAAAATTAAAAATTAAAATACACTGATAAAGTGGTTTACATACAAGCATATAGCTTGCAATTAAGGCAGAAGTTGTCTGCCCATTAGCGTGCATCAAACGCCCCTCATGTCAACCAATTTTTTTTGTACCTAGTCTAAGGCACTTGTCAAAATAATAACCTTATTTTGTAACCTAAAATTATATGTCTATATGCAAATGGCAGCAATGTCTAATTTAACATTTTGGTACATAGGGCAGCTATTTAAGTTTTGTAACATTGTCATATTATATATATCCTAACAGGTGTGCCATCCTTATAATATGATTTGGGATTGTAAAAGGGGCCCAGCATTACCACAAGTACCCATATCCAGAGGACAAGAGAGGTAAAGCACATGGCAGCCATTATTATGTACCAAAAATCTGTGTATTTGAATAGCTGCCTTATGGCTATTGTGCTGCATAGTGCAGGATATCACACTCAAAGATTAGGTTCACGGTGGACCCAGACGACGACTTCGGACTGAATTTAAATTGACTCTTGGTAATAGAGCTAAATAGATATTTTAAGACTAGGTACAAAAAAAAATTGGTTGACATGAGGGGCGTTTGATGCCCCCTACTGCCCATCCATACTCATACAGCTAGGTTGAAAGTGAAGCACCAGAAGAGAACTATTGGTATTAGTTGATAAAATACCTTGGATGATCGATTTCACCAACATTTATGATGCGTCACAATTCCACAAATCCTAAAACCAATTGTACAAGCCCCATGAGTATGTGTGAAAATCCAATGGTGGCTAGAACGGCGATGTCGTCCCTAAAGGTAAAAAAGAAACCTGCTGGCAGCGCTTGTATTGTAAATTGCAAGAATTAATTTTCCATGACCTAATGAAGGCAAAACTGTGGAAATTATTTCATAAATCTGTCCAAATGCTTCAATCTAAAAGTGCTTTCATGTCAAGTATACCTTAGACAGATGTTACTTAACTTTTAATTTTGACAGTAGTTGAATGGTCAAACCTTGATTTTTGTTCATTTTCTTTCCAAAATTTGGACACATAATTAAAACAGTTTTTTGTTTTTAGAATAAAGAATACAATTTTTAAAGAGAGGAAATACAGTCAAATGCATTTCCATGATATAAGATTTATAATCTCTTTATATAGTTCTCTTGTAAATACTCTGATCGATAAGTTCTCTTGTAAACACTCTGAGCCATAAATTCTAGAATATTTTAAGGAAATCTCTACTCTCTGCCCACACTCAGTTTCGGAGTATTTGGTGTGTTTTCACAGTCCCTGGTTCCACATTCTACCCAACACTTTTTGTCCAGAAGCAGTTGTTGCAGTTGTTCCCTCTCATGGGCTATTTGGAAGACACACACTTTCAGGGATGAAAACAAGCACTGACATAATTTCCTGAATTTGCTTTAACATTTCCTGAAAATGTGTTTCCGATAGACAAATCCAATTTCATGCATACCTCAATGGCTGCCAAAGTTGGGTCCCCGTCGGCTCAATCTCACCTAAAATGTGAAATAATGCGGCCTTGGAGGGTATTTTAAACTGCATTCTATCACCCGTGTTACACATAGACAAAAGAATGATGATACAACACAAAAGAATCTAACATTGATTTTTAAGCAGCTTTTTGGTGTTGCGGGGACCCAAAGATGGCCGGCCAAATCCTGACCATGACTTGGCTAGTTGGATTCGTCTATACTTTCTACCAGGGCTCGAATTAAGAATTTTGAAGGGCAGCCATTTCAAGGCCATCAACAAATCCTTTGCAAAGGCACCAAGGCCATTTAGTGCTGAACAATGCTTTGAAAGCAATACTGAGGCATCAATGCCAAGTCTAAGGGCACCAGAGGCCATGACCTCGGTGGCCTTCGGTTAATTCGAACCCTGCTTTCTACAGGGAAGATGCAAACAAAATTTCCTAAAAGCAGGTAATTTCCTGAAGATTTACATCCTTGCACTAAATAATCTCCCACACAGGTGGTGTAGGTTTTAAATAATGTCACTCATCAGTTAACCTCATTTGAAATTCACACCCACTGTGTTGGAGCATACATGTAGACCCTTCTTTATGGTCTATGGTTGGCGATTAAGGTCATGGATGTCTTCCATAGGCGGTGTATTGTTATCAACTGGAATAGCACATACAATTCCAAGCTTGGGCCACTTTAGCTAAAAAATAGCTCAGTTTGGCACAAATTTTAATTTTGATTGTTTTGAATTATTATAATTGACACAAATTAAGCTTGTATAAAATGCAGGGGAACTATGAAGTTTTAAAGCCATATTACACACAGCTAGTTTTAATATACAATTTACGAAAGTAGTTTCATCATCTTCCAAACATGATTATCACAAGCCAAGGAAAAAAGTTTGTCTCATCAGTATCCCATATGCATCTAGCTTGTAACCCCCCCCATTTTTGACTTTTTAGTAAGAATACTATAATAGCAAAAGAACAGAAATCACACTAAGTGCTTCTCAACTTCAAATTTAAAACAAAAATGCTATAACGATAGGGGAAAATTGATAAGACAAACTTCTTTTCTTCTAAGTAGAATATATTTTATTTACAAAATTGCACTTTTTTCGGAATTGTCTTCACTTACAACTTACAAGTTTCTAATATTTTTTACTTGAACCCCATGGGCACTGTACCTTTCATACAGAGCACCTGATTGGTTAATTACATGATAAAATCATCTGAGTAACCAATCAACATAGAGCTTTAGATCTCTTGAGCAATTTTAAGCTTAATCCCCATCAGCCTTACTGACTATTCTTGCGGCACATCTCTGATTCCTGAATACATGATATAGGCCTCTTTGTTACCGATCAAAATAATTCTTAAAGGCCTGTGTCCGACAGGTAGTGCCCATGGAGTTCAAAGTGGTCACTTCATATATATAGGATTAAATTTCAGCCATTTATAAATCTTCTTATCTTGACATTTCCCTCCAAAACTAGAGACATTGTCAATTCATTTCCACATTCTTTGCACTGATAATTGTGTGCATTATATCTTGGCAGTGAACAAAATTTGCTGAAACTCAAGCCAACAGGAAAACGTCAACATTTTATATTACGAGTGGGTACATCAATGTGGTTACATGCGTGCTACGTTCTGACAATTTTATTCCGATTAGTCATTTTCCAGAATTTTTTGTTTTATGAATGTTTATAACTTAATCAAAAAACTGATAAGTTGTTTCTTTCATCATGGGGATGATCCTCTTTGTCAAAAACCACCAATCAGAATAAACATACCAGAAAATTGCACTGTACATATCACACATGTAGTCACGTTCACCTTAGCACTATGATGTCATAATACATTTTACCCAACGCAAGAGCCGACCCAAACACCGTGCAGATGATCCCCGTAAAAAACAACCCATACGAAATCCCTGTCTTCACGTTATTCGGAAGCAGATACGAATGTCCGCCGATTAACGGCAAATCAAAACCGGCCGGGAACATCATGATCGCGAGACAAAACATCGTCCATGCAGTGAGCCCCATGTATTTCGGATACCTCCTCCACCGTGGGAATTTACTTGATAACACGATCATGACGATCCCCATGCATAATGTCCCGATCCCGCAGATGATTAAAAAAGCTGCGACAATCCATTCTGTTGGTCCGTTCTCTGTATACTGACATTCCATCTCTCTCCCGTAAATCCTCTGACACTGCATCAGAAGTCCCAATCTCAAGTCTCTTCCGTGCTCGTCGGACCACGACCCAATCCGTAGCGCAAGGCTAAGAATACAAAGTGCCGAAGCCACAAAATACAGCACCCTGCTGCCTGCAGAAAGGAATCCATCCTTTATGGTGTTGCTAAGCGTAACTAGGTATGAATCAGGCAAGCTTGAATATGTTTGACTCAATTATCATCCGTATCCACCGCAGAGGTATTGTCGTAAAACCCACACAAAATTTCCTGAAAAATTTGAAATGGTCAAAATGAAAGATGTTTGTTTAGTATAGAACATGTGGAACAAGGCGTTTCGATTATAAATTAGTTTGCATGACAATAATCCACTTGTTGGCCATCGATTTCAGTGGTTTGTAATCAAACAATAATTTGCAGGGTTGATGATTTTCTTATTTTTTTTAAATAAAAAAAAATTGATTTATTTCATTTGATTTTTTTATTTGAATCAATTTTTAAAGATTTTCTTTAATCCAAGAACTGTTATACCCCATGATAACGTCAAAAGAAACCAGTGGAACGCTAGACATAATGCGCAATCCTATCGGTACAAAAAATCAAAACATGTTTTTACATTGTGGGAAAAAATTCTTTACTTTGAAGATGAATTTTTAGCAATAGATAAAATGACATCATATAGTTTAGTTGGAAGAAGGGCCTAGCGCGCACCCTCAGAAATATACTTCTACTAATCAATGTTTCTAGAGCAGAAAACATGTGTAGAAAAAGATAGGCTATGTTAAAAAATTAACGTGTCCCCAAGGATCAAAATTCATACAAAAGGGTTGAAATTATACCTTACACAAACATAAGACTATCATACTGTAAACACCAAATGTTTAGCATTAAAGAACTATGAATTTTATTGCTTTTTGTATAGATATTTTTGCTGTTATTTGGCCTATATCGACCAGATTGTGTTACATATTGCACAGATATTACTAACCTAGTACAAGATATACAGGGTTGGCTGTACCTGCTTGCTAACGTTCATCCATTGTTAGTCTGTACTTGACTGCAATATGGAGAGATCCAGTCTTGACATACCATCATTAGCATTCATTCTGAAAAAAAACACCAATTTTTCATATTTTATTCATTCATTCACTCATTCAATCTGTATATACTGCAATTGACAGGAGCATAAACCAAACAACCAATGTAGGCACAAAAACAAGCACAGTGTGATGGCTCAAAATAGCACTTTCCAGAGCCCACAGAATTGTCAGGAAAACAAATGCACATTTAAGTGATGAAAATTAATCACTGTATAAAAAGCAGAAAAACAAAACAAAACACACACAACAAAAACAACCAATAACCAACCAACAACTTTACAAGGGATGTTTGTAATATTTTAAGAAATATGGGAAATTTCTTGGAAAAATACATCGCATTTTTTTGAGAAATTTGCCATCTTGAATGCAGAATTGCATCATACAGTAAAAAGATGCCAACCATAACACAGCAAGAGATGAGATATGGAAGGTACAAGTATGAAGTATGAACCAATTTTGGTTCTCCTAGTTTTTCTCCTATAGACGAATCCAAATCCACGCATTCCTACACCTGACTAGCAGCCTTTAGTTGGGTACCCGTCGGCTACAATGCACCCAAAATGTGAAATGATTCGGCCTTGGCGGAAATTTTAAACTGCATTCCATCACCCGTTTTACACCTTCCGCGAAAACACAGGTAGACAAAAGAATGATTAAAGTTTGCAACACAATAGGCCCTACAGTTCCCTTCAGCAAAACACACAGCTTCTACATGGTCTATCGCTGTTGAAGTGACATAATAATCGGATTAACCACATGCGATATCTATGCATTGAACCATATCATTCTGATCACTCACACCTGTACGATAATTATCTTTGAAAAAAGCGGTATTGTATTCAATCTACGATTGCAGACATACACACATGATGAGTGCAACCTGCTTGTAGTGCTTGTACCAGAATATCTTGATTATCAGGCTTCAGGAAACCACCGAAAATACAGAAAAAAAAAAGATCAATAATCATCACTTCTCTGAAAAAATGCTAACAATCATAAACTTATAGGCCTATATTTGCAACAAAAAAATATATTTCCAATTGAATTCCAGCATGCAAATTGATCAACCATGGCGGTCTCATACACCATATCAAACGCTACAAATGGATGTACTAATTTGTACTTGCGAACAAAAGGACTGTGTATGAATAGATGCGACGGGATTACCTGCGGAATTATCTCTAATTGTATATTATTCTATTAACCCTCATCGTCCTTGCATCTTCTCTAGGTGTTAGGCGGCTTTTATTTGCACAATGGGGCGCTCAAAACCCCAGGTTGGTGCTAGCGGGGACCCGAAAATGGCCGACCAAATCCTGACCATGACTTGGCTCGTTGGATTTGTCTATACTGGGAATTTCAATTGAATGTACAAAGCTGTACAACAGTGTGACTAACGTCCATGTACACTGTGTGATGATGTGCCAACTCACTTGTGATTGGTTTTTGTGTATCCAAGGTCGTACAGTACATTCGCGTTGTAGTTTGAAATATATATATGTGATATGAACGTGGTTGGGTTGAATACAGTCGTTGAAAGGTGTGTTCAATCAATTGAAATTCCCAGAATAGTTGTAACGTGAACCTGTGGGTTCGCGTTGGATTTGAACCCCTGGTAAACAAGCTGCGCCACAACCCATGGACGCTCGTATCTCGGATATGCGCACATATGCTCATGCACCATTTATGCAAAGCGCATATACGCCCACGTCCTATTAAACCCGATGGACTGAGCAACATGGTATTTAAAAGGTTCACAACTGGTGATGGAAAAACCTTTAAAACCGATAAGGAAATGGTAATTAGTCCAAAATCAAGATGATGGTATTTTTTGTTGTGGAGAAAATCAGCCTAGTACATGTATGTTTTTTATCATCGTATCTAGGCAAATGATGTTGAAAAACTTTTAAAACCGATAAGGAACCGATAAGGAAATGGTAATTTAGTCTAACGTGATTGTATTATTAGTTGTGGAGGAAATCAGCGGAGCACAGGGATCAGGGATCTATATACGTTTTTTTATTTTTGGGTGTGACTGTGTCATCGTATATCTATAGGCAAATGATGTTGAAATTACAATGTTGGTGTAACCCCAATGCACCACTAATAGCAGACTTTGCAAAACTCCACAGGTCAGCAACTTTTTTAACACATTAATAATTGCCTATTTGCAGGGCTGTAGCTACGCCGGGCACTGCCGGGCGGGGCCGCCTGGCACCAAAAAATAAACAATTTAATAAATGATTTTTTCATCATAAAAAGAGCCTATTTGTCATAATATTTTAATTATTAAGAGCCAGTCTCCCTTATTATGTACCCAAATCAGGGGGGTAGTGATACAAAAAAAAAAATAGAATTTTTTCTAAAAAATAATTTTGGTACATATTAGCACCAACAACTCACATGTAAAATATGGCGTGCACAGCGCCTCGTTCAACTTGAAAAAATTCTTGAAATTTCAGCCTCTCTGAGCCGTACTTGCAAATGGTAAACTTTGGAAGTGCATAAGATTGTGCGCCATCATCGTCCCAACCTGCATTTTGCATTTTTTTAAAGTACCAAATGGTTACATTACAAAAACCAAGAAATAAAATTGGGATCTTGATGGCGCACAAAATCAACAAATCAATGATTTGATGAAAAGCGCCCTCGTGCAAACTTCAAAGCATCATAACGGGCTGCGCCATCAAGATCCCAAGTCCGAACAAGTTTGAAATTAAAGACCTCCATGGCAAGTTTCATTTTTCAGCAAAATTTTTTTGGGATTTCGTTGGCGCACCGAGTTAACAGAGGTCAAAGGTCAAAATTTCCTATTTTAGCACATTTTTGCGCCTGTATTATTAGCGCCAAGCGTCACCTGACTCTCGAATAGGATTTCATCAAAGAAGAGGTAATTCTCTGCAAGAACTGAAAAAATTAGCTTGGGATCTATTGATCTTCATATTTTTCTGATTTTTTGAAAATGGACTTAGCCTCATTTTGGAGGTCAATTTGACCTCTTTTTCCCACTCGCTGCAAAATGTGGGCTTTTTACTGCATCACATAAAGATGCGCCAACAAGATCCCAATTTTATTTTTCATTGTCTAGCTTCTTTGGCGACCAGTAGACAAAAAACAAGCAACAGCTAATTGGGATCATGTGGGCGCACTAATATAAAAGAGGTCAAAGGTCACGCTTTGTGCCAAAGTGATGCATATTTGCCTATGTGCAGCACGAAAGTGGAACTTTGACCCGTAATAAAAATGTGCGCCAACAAGATCCCATCTTACTTTTTGGATGATTGGATAAAGGGGCTTATGTATAACTGATAACAAGTAAAAAAAAAGTGGGATCATGTGGGCGCACTAATTCAATAGAGGTCAAAGTTAGTACTTTGTGCGAATTGGCATTACATTGCCTATGTGCAGCACAAAAGTAGAACTTTGACCCACAATAAAAATGTGCGCCATCAAGATCCCATCTTACTTTTTGGATGATTGGATAAAGGGGCTTATGTATAACTGATAACAAGTAAAAAAAAAGTGGGATCATGTGGGCGCACTAATTCATTAGAGGTCAAAGTTCATACTTCATACAAAATTAAAGCGATTTTTAGCCTAAAGTTGCGAATTCAGCAACCTTTCACTCAAATTTTGTCAAAGTATTTTGACAAATTTTTTTTTTACTCTCACCAACTACCATGATGGAATCAGCATCATCTGAAATGCACTCACACAAGTTTCTATGAGACATGTCTGGTGATCCCCATTGAAAAAAAAAATCGGCACAAAGTATGAACTTTGACCTCTATTGAATTAGTGCGCCCACATGATCCCACTTTTTTTTTACTTGTTATTAGTTATACATAAGCCCCTTTATCCAATCATCCAAAAAGTAAGATGGGATCTTGTTGGCGCACATTTATATTGCCGGTCAAAGTTCCACTTTTGTGCTGCACATAGGCAAAATAATGCCAATTCGGCACAAAGTATGAACTTTGACCTCTATTGAATTAGTGCGCCCACATGATCCCACTTTTTTTTACTTGTTATCAGTTATACATAAGCCCTTTATCCAATCATCCAAAAAGTGAGATGGGATCTTGTTGGTTATTATTTTTTTATTATGGTCAAAGTTCCACTTTCGTGCTGCACATAGGCAAATATGCATCACTTTGGCACAAAGCTTGACCTTTGACCTCTTTTATATTAGTGCGCCCACATGATCCCAATTAGCTGTTGCTTGTGTTTTATCTACTGGTCGCCAAAGAAGCTAGACGATGACAAATAAAATTGGGATCTTGTTGGCGCATCTTTTTGTGATGCAGTAAAAAGCCCACATTGTGCAGCGAGTGGGAAAAAGAGGTCAAATAGACCTCCAAAATGAGGCTAAGTCCATTTTCAAAAAATCAGAAAAATATGAAGATCAGGAGATCCCAAGCTAATTTTTTCAGTTCTTGCAGAGAATTACTTCTTCTTTGATGAAATGCTATTCGGAGAGTCAGGTGACGTTGGCGCGCTTAATAATACAGGCGTGCAAATATGTGCGAAAATAGGAAATTTTGACCTTTGACCTCTGTTAACTCGGTGCGCCAACGAAATCCCAAAAAATTTTTGCTGAAAAATGAAACTTGTCATGGAGGTCTTTAATTTCAAACTTGTTCGGACTTGGGATCTTGATGGCGCAGCCCGTTATGATGCTTTGAAGTTTGCACGAGGGCGCTTTTCATCAAATCATTGGATTTGCTGATTTTGTGCGCCATCAAGATCCCAATTTTTTTTCTTGGTTTTTGTAATGTAACCATTTGGTACTTTAAAAAAATGCAAAATGCAGGTTGGGATGATGATGGCGCACAATGTTATGCACCTCCAAAGTTTACCATTTGCAAGTAAGGCTCAGAGAGGCTGAAATTTCAAGAATTTTTTTAAGCTGAACGAGGCCGCTGTGCACGCTCATATTTTACATGTGAGTTGTTGGTGCTAATATGTACCAAAATTATTTTTTAGAGAAAATTCTTTTTTTTTTTGTATCACAGATGGGTACATAATAAGGGAGATTGGCTCTTAACGATACACATCGTCTTAGACCCTGGTCATAATTGCATCATCCGACCATCCTTTCCTTAACCATGGTCTGATCGATATAGTTGACTTAACGGCAGTGTACTATAGAGGCCCTGCATGCTTTTATCGATTGGCTCCAAACAAAGGATTTGAACCGGTGAAGGACACTGTAGGCCTAATCATAGCAGCCCTCGAATTAAGGATCTGAAGGGGCACGGCAACTTTTTTAGGGCAAGTTGAAAATTGCCTTGGATTTTCACTGAAAAGGCAAGGCAGCACGGCAGTTTATAATATTTCAAGAGGGCATCATGGCAACTGTTGAAAATTTGAGAAGGGCACCAAGGCAATTTCTCAAAAGTGAAGAAAACGCACACAAATATAGATGATTCGCAGTGCAGTCCATTCAATCAAATGTTGTCATCAACCTATTTGATCGTAGTGAATTTGCTATGTGTGTGAGACGAACCCACTATATTCATGTATGAAAACAGCGATGCGGATATAGTACATTGTATCATCACCGGGAATGAGAAATGCGACATTTTTTATGTTTGTACCGGGGAATTTCAGACACGGAGTGACGGAGACTCTGCGGAGATTTCTACAAATTCGTCCAAAGGTAAACAAAGGGTTGGGGATCACATTTTTAACTATCACTAAATGTTTCGGAATTGAGGTCGGCTAAAAAGGAGACCGTTTCGGGGACTGTAATTGGTGTAGATGTCACATTTTGAACAGTGAGCGATAACTTGCCGATAAGTGACCAATTTTAGGTATGCCAGACAAACCTTAGTTAACACATTTGCTAGTCAACCAAATTCGCCGACAATGTCAATGCATATTTACATAGAAATTTAAAACAACTGGCCGAAGAAGGAAACCTACATGTTTTCTATACTTGACCCAAATATGATTTTTTATGGTGATTAAGACAATCGCACATGGAATTTTAGAGGTATTTTGATAGCAGTTCCATTAAAAAAAGCTGCTATCATAATGAGACTAAGATCTAGTTCCCTGAAATGCCGCTTTTGGGGAATTTTGCTAGCTGAATCTTTTTGATGAAAGTCAATCTTTGACAAGATGTAACTTTGCTACGGAAAGTGCTATGAAAAAAAGGTTTTCAGTGTTGGCTTTGTTTACTCAAGGGCTTTAATCTGATATAAAATGATGCAGTTTGATGGCAAATTTGAATTCACCTAGCATATCTACCAATTTGACGTTCAGCACAAGGGCGATCCTGACATTTAGACCACCCGCGCTACATGTATAGGGCTCAAATATCACTATTTCATCAAGGTTTAATATTCTAACAAGCTTAAACTAAAAGTTTCATCCAAGGAGTCAAGCTTTAAACTATTAAGCAAAACTATCAAACAAGCTAAAAAACGATTTTTTTACCCGTTTTTGTAACTTGTAGCTAAAACCATTTTTTGAAAAGAAGCTTAAAACATCAATTTTTTCATCGTAAAAATCATCTAAAAAATCTTTAAAAATACAGTGACCTACCTAATTACTAATCTCTGTTTCCGATGATATCCAAGAAGCTAAAGATTGTGAAAGAGGGCAGGGCATTGAGTAATGAGGGAGATTACGGGGTAAAATACATCACGTTTTTCGAGAAATTCATCAATCTTGAATAAATACAGAATTGTGTCGCGCAGTAAAACGATGTCAAACATGCAAACGCGCTTTAAAATTCACGATACGCTAGCGTAAATTACCGTTAAAACGAGCGTACATCAAGCGCTTGCGCTACGCGAAAACTTCGGAGCTCGATTCACCGGTTTTGTTACCAGCTCTTTTACGTCAAAAATAGCTATAAAAACATGCATTTTGGAACAAAATAAAGCTTGTTCGTTGGAATAAAAGGTATGGTTGTACAGTTGAAAACATGTTTAACCTTGTTGCAAAAGTTTAATATGATAAATTTGCAATTTGTACCTTATAAAGTAGATACAGACTTTAAGGTACATATTTCGAGGTGCATAACAGACACAAAATTTGTGTCATAACAAACACCAAATTGGTGTCGATGACCTGACATGCATGCATTCTTTTGTGATGGTCTTTCAATTTGTGCCGAGTGTCCTTGGCAGACTTGACTATGCTTCAGTGGTCATGAAAGGATTCAATAGATAACCTCTGCCCCACTAATCCCCAGCTATTGTCTGAAATTGCACCTCGGAAGATATATTATAACAACTCAGTCCCTCAAATGATAGTCATATTATATATAACGACCAAAAGATAAATGACTGACTATCATTGAGGACTGAGTTCCGCAGTCTAAGCTCGGGTGGTCTAAAATTCAGGATCGCCAGCACAACTGCCACAAGTGTTTTTAGTGCCGTACTATTACGCTGACTTTCGATTCGGCGAGGAGGGCGATTTCGACCTCCTGGTTTGTTTACAAACAGAGAGGTAGACAAAAAACCGTTCGCGTGTCCAAACACTCAAGTATCAGAAGGATGGTCCACAATAGCGTGATTCACGTAACCTGAATAGGGATTAAAAAGCTGTCACGTAGAACCATGTGCTTCTATTGTCCAATTTGCCATCAAGATTTCATATGGAAACAGTTCAGACCCAGTACAAGATCATGTCAGAAATTAATATTTTGTTCTGGGTCTGATTATTCGGACTAAAGTGTTTTATAATCCTTCATGTCCTTACTCAGTCTCAGGGACAGGAGACTGTGATCCAAACTACGGGTGACGGATCCTATTCTTGACTGTGTAATATTCCTTCAACAATTCCCTGTACGGTAACGGTCTTATACCATGTATACGTAATTTTGCCCAGAGACAACAAGTACCTTTAGGAGTATGACAATGTAACAATAACAGCAAATATTTTTATTGCATGATGATTGGCAAAGATCTGACAGCAAGTTCAGCAAACTCTTTGTCTCTATCGACAAAACCCTGTAAGATTCTACCTTACCTCTTCAATTACACTATCTACCATAATGTTAAGTATATTCATAGCATTTCAAATTCAACTTACGGTATTTACAAGATCATTTTAATCACGATTTCTTTGACGAAGTTTTCACAATCCCAACAACAACGAAGTAGCAATGGCGACAATCAATTAGTAGACTCTGGCGAATGCACTGTCGGAGTTCCAAGAGCGCATCATGTATACAGATGCAAGCGCGGTATTTTGTAGTAGACTTCAAAAAGGCTATGTGTGCTATTTTTATCACATCAACAGAGGGCGACATTCATGGCATTTGAAAGTAAAAATTCCTTTAAAAAGAAAGTGAGCTGTCTTCATGGTCTTGACGGGTGATCCATTGATAATCTTCACTAGCTTTGACACTGCAGCAAACACAAAATTAATATGTTTTTAAAATATTAGAAACGTGTTTTGGTTTGGGTCATACGTTTTCGTAATATTTAAATGAATGATTTTTAAACCAAAACGTTTTACATGAAACAAGAAGAGTCTTTCAAAAAGACACAGTTCACGGATCGTGTATTAGTATGGTCGTTGGACATTTTGACCCGGAAAAAATTGGTAAAAAGCTGATTTTTGCACCAGACAAGCAGAATACATCATAAAACATCATATCCAAAATCCGAAGAAATCCTCCTTTGGGAATTTGTTTTATCCAAGATGGCCGCCAAAATGGCCGCCACAACATATAATTAGCTGTATCTTAGCTTCTAAAGCAGATATGATGATGATTTTAGTGTCTTTGAATAGGTTTAAGAGGTCAGAGAATTCAAATTTGTACAAATCTAACACACTCATGTCTTCAATCACACTGAAATCCAAGATAGCCGCCAAAATGGCCGCCACAACATATAATTAGCTGTATCTTAGCTTCTAAAGCAGATATGATGATGATTTTAGTGTCTTTGAATAGGTTTAAGAGGTCAGAGAATTCAAATTTGTACAAATCTAACACACTGATGTCTTCAATTACACTGAAATCCAAGATGGCCGCCAAAATGGCCACCACCACATGATAATTAGATATATCTCCGCTTATGAAGCAGATATGATGATGATTTTAGTGTCCTTGAATATATTTCAGAGGTCAAATTTGTACGTATCTAAAACACTGAAGTCTTCATTCACACTGGAATCCAAGATGGCCGCCAAAATGGCCGCCACCACCACGTGTTATGTTTAGGTATATTTTGGCTTATGAAGCAGATATGATAATGATTTTAGTGTCTTTGAATAAGTTTCAGGTGACGCAGAAGTCAATTTTGTATTTATCTAAAGTACTAAGTCAAGTCTTCACTCACACTGTAATCCAAGATGAACTGTACATGTATATCTCAGCTTCTGAAACCAATATAATGATGATTTTAATCTTTGAATAGGCTTTTAAGAGAATATAGGTTTTGGGGGTTGCAGATTTCAATGTTGCAATTACTTAAAACACGGAAGTAAGTGCTCAGTAACAATAGAATCCAAAACAGCTGCCACCACATGATTTTCTATATCTCAGTTTCTGAAACAAAAGTAGCTATCTTCGACTTCATCTGCAAGTATAATCGCCTTAGCGTTTTGGCAATTTTCTCCTTTGCAATCTCCACAAGCTGTGACACATTTAAATCCCTTTTTGCGACAGGAACATCCGTTATTTCCACAAGGACTCCTGGAGGATAGTTTACATTTGTATCGTACAAACTTAAGCAATGTTGCAGAAGTTGAGTCACAACCACTCCATGCATGGATAAACAGGACCTGAGATGGAATGTCAATACTTCACCAACGTTGTTAATAAGGTCTTGAACTTTCCAACCCACCGATATCAGCTATATTCTGGTCCCCAGTGGCACTTCTCTTCATTGTCTTGAACATTGAAGGAGTTTTGAAGGGTACATTCCACTATCAATGTGTCAGCATCTCCGGTACTATTGTGCACCATCCATCGACTCAGCAGCGAGATAAACTGGCATTTGTTCTTATCATATTCAGCTCACAGAATCTATGAAGGTTCTCACCATGACCAGCAGACCTTCCTCTCGAATGAGAAGAACAACAGTCAGTTTATCTCGCTGCTGAGTCGATACTTGGAAACCAATGGTCAGATCGTGCACAATAGTACTGGAGATGCTGACACTTTGAGAGTGGAATGTACCCTTCAATTTGCAAGACAAGGAAGAGAAGTACCTGTAGTAGCAGATGACACAGGTATACTTGTCCTTTTGATGTACCACTGAGACCAGACTATGGCTGATATCTACTTCCATTCAGAGAAGAAAGGGTTGGTGGTCTGGAAAGTTCAAGACCTTGTTAACAAAGCTGGTGAAGTAGTGACATCCCATCTCCTGTTTACCCATGCATGGAGTGGTTGCGACTCAACTTCTGCAACATTTGGACATGGAAACGGACAAGTTTGTTGAAGAAGATAAAAGAATTGCAGCAGATATCCTCCTAGATGAGCGATCCTGAGGCGACATTAGAACAGATTGGTACAGCTGGTATCAGATTATTTGTTGTCTTATATGGTGGCAGAGAAGAAGATTCTTTAAACGATATACGGTTCGCTTAATCCATGGCGATGGTTTCATCAAATAAAGCATCATTTGATCCATAGCTATCGACAAAAGCTTTCACCTACTGAAAGAGCAGCGTATTTTCAGTCTGCGGGTTCTTTTACAGGTCATACTTTGGAGAAAGCTAACAAACAATGACTTGAATCCAATTTAAAGCAATGGGACTGGAAACACTCTTGACATCGTACTACCACCGGTCCTTACGAATTTAGATGCAGCACCACATAGCTTACTTAAGCTTGTACGATACAATTGTAAACTTTCCTCCAGGAATTCTCGTGTAAATAACGGATGATCCTGTCGCAAAAATGGACTTAAATGTGTCACAGCTTGTGAAGATTACACAGGAGAACATTGCCAAAACGCTGAGGCGATTATACCTGTAGATGAGAACGAAGACAGCTACTTTTGCTTGAGAAGCTGAGATATATATTCACATGTGGTGGCAGCTATTTGGGATTCTACTGCGACTTGCACTTCAGTGTTATAAGCCCGGGTTTTAAGTAATTGCAACAATTCTCTGACCCTTAAGGGGGTACTACACCTGTGGTAAATTTGTGACTATTTTTGCATTTTTCTCAAAAAATGATAACACACTGGTAACAAAAGTTTTGTATATTATTGGGGCAAGGAATCCAATTACTACACTGAAATTTCAGTGACTCAAGACAAGCTGTTCAGTATATATGATAGGAAACGAGGTACATCCTAGCGGTACCTTATTTCTTATCATAAATAGCAAACCGCTTGTCTTGGGTCACTGAAATTCCAGTGTAGTAATTGTATTCCTTGCCCCTATAATATATATAACTTTTGTTACCACTGTGTTATTAGTTTTGAGAAAATGCAAAAATAGACACAAATTTATCGAGGGGTGTAGTACCCTTAAAACCCATTCAAAGATTAAAATCACCATTATATTGGCTTCAGAAGCTGAGATATTCTGCAAATCATGTTTGATTTTAGCAATATTGAGGGCCATGTTGGATTGCGGTGTCAGTAAAGACTCGTATACTTATGAAGATAAATACAAAATTGACTTATGCGTCACCTAAAACCTATTCAAAGACATTAAAATCATTATCATATCTGCTTCATAAGGCCAAAAAAAGGTTTGTCTCAAAGCTCGCGCGCGCATTTGTAAAATCGTGAGATTTGGAAAAAAAGAAATGCAGAATTTTTTTTTTATTTCAAAAATTTTTTTTTTAGTTTTTCCAACAAAATTCGGCGAAAATCAGATTTTTTTCTCCAAATACCATGAAAAAAGTCAGGAATAAAAAAAAAATCGGATTTGTTTTCAAACCACTCGTGAGCTTTGAGACAAACCATTATTTTTTTTTGGCCTAAGCCAAAATATACCTAAACATACCACGTGGTGGTGGCGGCCATTTTGGCGGCCATCTTGGCTTCCAGAGTGAATAAAGACATCAGTGTTTTAGATACGTACAAATTTGAATTCTTTGAACTCTGAAATATATTCAAGGACACTAAAATCATCATCATATGATCTGCTTCAGAAGCGGAGACATATCTTATCATATGTGGTGGTGGGATTTTGGCGGCCATCTTGAATTTCAGTGTGATTGAAGACATCAGTGTGTTAGATTTGTATACATTTGAATTCTCTGACCTCTTAAACCTATTCAAAGACACTAAAATCATCATCATATCTGCTATAGAAGCTAAGATACAGCTAATTATATGTTGTGGCGGCCATTTTGACGGCCATCTTGGATTTCAGTGTGATTGAAGACATCAGTGTCTTAGGTTTGTACAAATTTGAATTCTCTGACCTCTTAAACCTATTCAAAGACACTAAAATCATCATCATATCTGCTTTAGAAGCTAAGATACAGCTAATTATATGTTGTGGCAGCCATTTTGGCGGCCATCTTGGATAAAACAAATTCCCCAAGGAGGATTTTTTCGGATTTTGGATATGATGTTCTATGATATATTCTGCTTGTCTGGTGCAAAAATCAGCTTTTTACCAATTTTTTCCGGGTAGCCACTGTTTTTCCTCTTCAACGACCATACTATATAGTAACTTTCCATTTTCATATACGACTATTCTGCACTGATCTTACAATCAATTTTAATCTTTTTCAAATCAATATCACTATCATAGGCCTATTGAAATTCAATTGATATACCATCCAACATATTTTTGCCAAACATTTTAACATAATATTAGAATGTTTTGCATCAAGTTTTCTAAAAAATTTTTTTGTTTTGTTTGTTCATCTTTAGCACCCAATGATGAAGTATTATGCAAGTAGCATCCATTGATGATGTCATCTTAGGTAGATAGCATCAATTGATGAAGTAATCTTAGGCAGATAGCACCCAATGATGAAGTCAACTTAGGCAGGTAGCATCCATTGATGAAGTCATCTTAGGTAGATACCGTAGCTCCCATTGATGAAGTCATCCTAAGTCGTGTTCACACAGTCGGACTTAAATAACTTATTACCGGTCTTAAATTACGTCGGTAATAGTATCGGATATAAGTGGCAGTGTGAATTAGCGTCGGATATAAAAAAAAATTACTATATCCGACGTAATGTGCTTTAAATCCGACAATTTGTTCACACAGTCGGACTTAAATTACGTCGGTAATAGTATCGGATATAAGTGGCAGTGTGAATGAGCGTCGGATATAAAAAAAATTACTATATCCGACGTAATGTGCTTTAAATCCGAAAATTTAAGGCTGAAGATATCCAGGGTTAAGAGCTGTTAAGACCGATCGAAACGTTACGTCCGGTAATAGTAATTACGTGTGGACATGCAGCACTATTGGGCTGTCGGATATAACTGGGAGTATATCACTCGCGCAAAATTTTAAGCAGAGTCATAGGCGTAGATCGGGGGATGGGGAGGATAAATCCCCAATATTTTGCCAGGGGGTGGTCCATTCAATCACCCCCCATGTTGACGCCTGATAATGGGTTTCTGACCAAATTAACCTCATATTTGCCCATTTTTGCCCCCAAAGTGCACATTTTCGCGCGCTTCGCGCGCATTTATTCTACTTTTACACCATTATTTCATCAGTTTAGCTTCAAAATAGCAAAATTTTTCTCGCGCTTCGCGCACAATTGAACCAGAAACTTATTCTGTCGCCAAAAGGTGCTGGATTGACTATACTTGATATTTTTTCCCAACTCCATCCCCCCCCCCAATGTCAAACAAAAAGAAATCTACGCCACTGAGCAGAGTAATTTACTGCGTGATGTCATCATGGCTGCAGCTGCAAATGTTAATATAAATAAACGCAATAGAGGGGTCCATTGGAATGACAAGGGAACATTGGCTATCCTCAAAATTTGGAGAGACACGGAAAGTATTTCTGGGATAAAAAAAAAGCTTTGGGAGGAGATAGCCACGCTATTACATGACAAGGGGGGATTCCCCATACGGTTGGGGGAGCAGGTACATGCTAAGATAAAGGCACTGAAAACTCTCCATCGCACCCTCCATGATCGGGTAAAAAGTTCAGGCGCAGGAGCAATTGACCATCCTTATTGGGATGACCTACAAGAGTTTCTAGGGGGGATAGCAAATGTAAACCCTCCAGAGGGCTCAGTGGTGGTGGTGGGGGGGGGCAGTATGGCCCTGAAAGTAGATGGAGATGACATTTATTAAGCCATAAGCATGATAACAGAAAGGCATGTAATTGGATTTTATAAGATGATTAGGGGGGTCCCAAATACGGAAAGAAAAATAGGGAGTGTCATAAAATATTTTTGATGACCAAAATGTAGGGAGTCACAACACAACATGACTACAGATAGTGTGTATATTTTATTCCAAAAGACTGATGCCTGTTTGGGGGGGGTTGCAAACGGTGGGGGCCATAAAATCTTTGCTGACGAAATAGGGGAGGTCGCAATTTTATTGAAGCCGACTTTTTGTAAATTTGGGACACCCCCCCAAGAAAAAAGATAGCAAGATGATGGGAGTCATTGTTATTTTTTATTTTTGTCATTTTTCAAAGATGTCCACCATGTAGGGCCTACATGTATAAAATGCGATATAGAGCTAAGTCTACTGTAAAAAGGGACTACATTGTCAAACTAAAATAATAATAATAATAATAATAATAATAATAATAATAATAATAATAATAATAATAATAATAATAGAACCTACATAAATACAAAATTGGTCTGAATTTTGGAACTTTTGAATTTGCATTTTTCTTACATGACATACCTACCGCATGGTCTGTAATTTTTTCTAAAGAGGGGCGTTTATTGAAAGTGAAAAAATTTAAAATCGGGATAAATTTTATGACCGGTAATAGGATTTATGACCGGTAATAGGCTATATCGGACATAACACGTCGAACATACGCTGGCGAAGTTACGCAATTTATCGGATTAATTACCATAGCAATAGGTGAAAACAATTTTGAACATATAGATTGAATACAATACTGGTCTTTTCAAAGATACTAATCGTACAGGTGCAAGTCATCATCATGATTCACCTATTGCTATGGTAGTTAATCCGATTATTACGTAACTTCGACAGCGTATAGCGCTATTGCCGACAAATGTGGACGCGCTAAGGGATTAGCGGATATATTTAATTCGATCGGACATAAGCCTAGATAAAATATTACCGGTAATAAGTGCATGTGTGAACACAGCTTCAGTAATATTACTTATTGATGAAGTCATCTTAGGTAGATATCACTTATTGATGAAGTCATCTTAGGTAGATATTACTTATTGATGAAGTCATCTTAGGTAGATATCACTTATTAATGAAGTCATCTTAGGTGGATAGCACCAACTGAAGAAGTCATCTTATACAGATAGCACTCATTAATGAAGTCATCTAAGGCAGATAGTATTCATTGATGAAGTAATCTTAGGCAGAGAGCACCCAATGATGGAGTCTTAGGCAGGTAGCACCCAATGATGAATTCATCTTGGGCAGGTAGCACTCATTGATGAAGTCATCTTAAGTAGATAGCACCCAGTCATAGGCCTATAGGTAGATAGCAACCATCGATGAAGTCATCTTCGGTAGATAGCACCCACTGATGAAGTCATCTTAGATAGCACACATTGATGAAGTCATCTTAGGCAGATAGCACCCAATGATGAAGTCATCTTAGGTAGCTTTACGTAGATGGAATCCAATTATCATCATCATCATCAGTCGGCTGCTTTCTCCAACTATTGCAATCTTGGGCAAGCGAAACAATTTTGTTTGGCTGCAGCATCCCTTCGGTATCTCCCAGGAGGTGCTGGACATACTGTAAGTACAGTGTGCGTGGCCGTCCCGGTTTCCTCTTCCCATGTGGTGTAATATAAAGGGCATAATTCACAGGCTCGTCGTCTTCAAGACGCAGTTTAATGGCCGAGAAATTTGAGTTGATGAATCTTGACACTGACTACCAGTAGAGTGGTGTTGGTCAGATTGTACGAACAGATAACACCAAATGATGAAGTCATCTATAGGTAGATAGCAAGTCATCTTAGGTAGATAGCACCCAATGATGACCCCCCGCGCTAAGCAGACACCACCCAATGATGAAGTCATGAGGTAGATAGCACCCAATGATGAAGTCATCTAGGTAGATATACCCAGCAAACACAAAAACGTTTTAAAAACGTTTTAAATAAGTTATATTTTGGCTTTTGGTTTAGGTAAAAACGTTTTAATAACATTAATATGTCGGGTTATATAAAGGTCATGATAACGTTTTAAAACGTTTTGTATGAAAACACACTACAACAATATTTTTAAATGTTTTCAAAAAATGTTATTGTAAACTATTTTTGCAAACATTTTTGCCAAATATTGTGTCAATACTTAAATAACATTATGTTAAAATATTTGAACCCAGCAAGCACAGAAATGTTCTTAAAATGTTTTTTTCAAAACCTATTAATAACATTTAAATGTCGGGTTATATAAAGGTCATGAAAACGTTTTTAAAACGTTATTGAAAATATTTTGGGCAAACATTTTTCGCAAAATATTTTTCAACCCCAAAATAACATTCTGTTTAGAATGTTTTGTATCAAGTTTTCAAGAATGTTTTTGGAATGTTATTAAAACGTTTTTATACCCTTTATAACCCGACATTTAAACGTTTTCTGTAAAACATTTTTGTTTGCTGAGCAATAGATTATCAGAAAATGTTTCTTAAGGTTATGAAAACCTTTTATACTCTTAAGGTGGCTGCATGTGTACTCTCAGACATGCATGTAGTAAAAGTGCAATAACTTTGTAATTATTCGCGCAAAACATATAAAAGTATACATTTTTATGAAGGCAAGACATCAATAAATTTTAATATAAATACAGATTTGGGGTAAAACAACAATTTTAAGAAAATCACAAAAAGTGAGTTTTTGGCAATATTTGTTAGGTACATCATAACAAAAAACACTCTTTCCAAAATATTTTATTTTGTTTTTAGCTCAATCTTGAGGCTCCATTCCAAAACGGTTTTTTATTTTTTGATATTGGCCTTATTTTTTGAGATATTGACCATATAAGGCATCAAAATGAACTTTTTAAAATTCAAAAACGCCTATTTGCACAAAATGATGCCCAAAATCGGAAATAGACCAAAATATAAAAAATGAGAAAACCGTTTCTTGAGTCGATCATGCTTTTTACGATGATCATATTTGCTTACCTATAGATGCTGTATTTATTGAGTTATCGTGTACCTAAATCGTCATTTTACCGAGAAAATGAAATAATGGCCGTTGACAGTTTTCGTTTTTGTAACTTATATTACGTGAACATCGGGTAAATCCACAGCCCCTTGAGAAGTTTGAGCGAAATCCATTCATAACTTGATATTTAAATGGGGGAAAGAACTTGAAAAAACCCACATTTTATCAGCTAAAACGGAGCCATTTGACCACTAGGTTTTTGTGAAATCAGTGCTTCCGTGGTGTTTCCATAAGATGCGCCGCGCATGCAGATAAGCGTCGCGTATGCGTCACGTATTTGTGCGTTAACAAATTGCGCGATACGCAACGCGATGAGTTGTTGCGCGCGTGTACCCTGGCTGGTACAACAATTTTTTTCTTTCCTTTTCAATTTCAAACACGAGTGGAATAGTGAAATAAAATCCTTAAAATATTGCAGTTGGAGTTTACAAATCTGGATTTTCATTATTTGTATTTATAAAAAACATAACAAAGTACAAAAATATCAAAAAAACTCAATTTCGCGAAAGAAACAATGTCTATATGTAGTACACAGCCGCGTTAATATACCATTTATATAACCCGATATTTAAACGTTTTCTGACAACCTTTTATAACCTTTTGCGAATGATGTCGAAAACGTTTTGTGTTTGCTGGGTAGCAAGTCATCTCAGGTAGGCCTAGATAGCACCCAATGATGAAGTCATCTTAGGCAGCTGCCATCCAATGATGAAGTCATTTTAGGTAGATAGCAAGTCATCTTAGGCAGATAGCACCTAATGATGAAGTCATCTTAGGCAGATAGCACCCACTGGTGAAGTCACCTTAGGCAGATAGCACCCAATGATGAAGTCATTTTTTTGCAGATAGCACCCAATAATGAAGTCATCTTAGGTAGATAGCAAGCCATCTTAGGTAGATAGCACCCAATGATGAAGTCACCTTAGGCAGATAGCACCCAATGATGAAGTCACCTTAGGCAGATAGCACCCAATGATGAAGTCATCTTAGGCAGAGAGCACCCAATGATGAAGTCATCTTAGGTAGATAGCAAGTTATCTTAGGTAAATAGTACCCGATGATGGAGTCACCCATGGCAGATAGCACCCAATGTTGAAGTAATCTTAGGCAGATAGCACCCAATGATGAAGTCATCTTAGGTAGATAGCAAGTCATCTTAGGTAGATAGCACCCAATGATGAAGTCATCTTAGGCAGATACCACCCAATGATGAAGTCATCTTAGGTAGATAGCAAGTCATCTTAGGCAGAAAGCACCCAATGATGAAGTCACCTTAGGCAGATACCACCCAATGATGAAGTCACCTTAGGCAGATAGCACCCAATGATGAAGTCATCTTAGGCAGATAGCACCCAATGATGAAGTCATCTTAGGTAGATAGCAAGTCATCTTAGGTAGATAGCATCCAATGATGAAGTCATCTTAGGCAGATACCACCCAATGATGAGGTCATCTTAGGCAGATAGCAAGTCATCTTAGGCAGATACCACACAATGATGAAATTATCTAATAGGCAGATATCACCCAATGATGAAGTCATCTTAGCTAGATAGCAAGTCATCTTAGGTAGATAGCAGCCAATGATGAAGTCATCTTAGGTAGATATAGCACCCAATGATGAAGTCATCTTAGGCAGATACCACCCAATGATGAAGTTATCTAATAGGCAGATACCACCCAATGATGAAGTCATCTTAGGTAGATAGCAAGTCATCTTAGGTAGATAGCACCCAATGATGAAGTCATCTTAGGTAGATAGCACCCAATGATGAAGTCATCTTAGGCAGATACCACCCAATGATGAAATTATCTAATAGGCAGATACCACCCAATGATGAAGTCATCTTAGGTAGATAGCAAGTCATCTTAGGTAGATAGCAGCCAATGATGAAGTCATCTTAGGTAGATACCACCCAATGATGAAGTCATCTTAGGTAGATAGCAAGTCATCTTAGGTAGATAGCACCCAATGATGAAGTCATCTTAGGCAGATACCACCCAATGATGAAATTATCTAATAGGCAGATACCACCCAATGATGAAGTCATCTTAGGTAGATAGCAAGTCATCTTAGGTAGATAGCAGCCAATGATGAAGTCATCTTAGGTAGATAGCACCCAATGATGAAGTCATCGTCTTAAGTTGATAGCAAGTCATCTTAGGCAGATAGCACACAATGATGAAGTCATCTTAGGCAGATACCACCCAATGATGAAGTCATCTTAGGTAGATAGCAAGTCATCTTAGGTAGATAGGACCCAATGATGAAGTCATCTTAGGTAGATAGCAAGTCATCTTAGGTAGATAGGACCCAATGATGAAGTCATCTTAGGTAGATAGCAAGTCATCTTAGGTAGATAGCAAGTCATCTTAGGTAGATAGCACCCAATGATGAAGTCATCTTAGGCAGATACCACCCAATGATGAAATTATCTAATAGGCAGATACCACCCAATGATGAAGTCATCTTAGGTAGATAGCAAGTCATCTTAGGTAGATAGCAGCCAATGATGAAGTCATCTTAGGTAGATAGCACCCAATGATGAAGTCATCGTCTTAAGTTGATAGCAAGTCATCTTAGGCAGATAGCACACAATGATGAAGTCATCTTAGGCAGATACCACCCAATGATGAAGTCATCTTAGGTAGATAGCAAGTCATCTTAGGTAGATAGGACCCAATGATGAAGTCATCTTAGGTAGATAGGACCCAATGATGAAGTCGTCAAATACTTTTTATTATGATAAAGTGATCTACTCTACATTGTATGCCAAGACTAACCCCATTGTCAGCCAATTTGATTACAAAGTAGGAATGGATACTAATCTAGACTATTTCTTTATCATTCAAAGCTTATGTGGGACGCGTTTCGATTAACTGTGGTCGAATCTAGAGATCTCTCTGCAAGAAAATTGCTGAACTGTCCATACTTGTAATTATTTATATGACTTGTATACAAGAATTTATACATGTATTTTTTTTTTATTTCCGTGCATGTAATAGGCAAAGAACCAAACGATGTATTGTATCTTGTTATATATTTTGTATTATTGAAGGGCTGGTTGATTTCAATATTCCTATTCCATAGTATGCTTATAATTGAATGAATATTCAGACTTCAGTTAATAGACCTTCCCGATATAGGCCTATTCATAATGTGCAGTGATCGTCACAGTCAACATGATCAAGTTCATACACAGCTAGATTCATTTCCTGTAATGATACATTCTATGCTTCCCTGATTTAAGTTTACCTATTGAGTATCCACTAGCTGGTGGTTATCCATAGTGAGTATTTCATGTTGCGGCCTCTATACTGGCATCACAGATCCTGTGTTGGCATGAAGATTTTATAGCTACGTTATTCTGGCTGACGGGGAGGCACACCGACATCGCCTGGCTAATAATTACTTGGCGCATCAGATATACTAAAATAAATACCCGGGATCGATACTGACAAAATATTCCATAAAAATGTGTAAAAAGAAGCATGAAACATAAAGCAAGTAAATTGTACAATCATAAAAGAGTCTTGCAATTATTATTGTTGCACATTAGTCTCAGATATGGACGATTGTTCCGTAAAGTTGGAGCTGCAACTGAGAAAGCTCTGTATCGAAGAAATTTATAGAGATTGAGGTATGACGTTTTGTACCGGTATTTCACAAGAAAATCGTCCTCATTCATTAATGTCAGTTGCTGTATGTACCCAAGAGTGAGGAAAGGCTAGTAGGCTACCCATGGACAACTAGGCCTATCCTGCGTAGGATTATGTATGTGTATACCGGTATCCTGGATAACTGGTACTGGCATAATGCGTTCTAAATTTGGAGTGCTGTGTTAACTGAATGTTCATTAGTATAATAGTACTAGTTGCAGTTGGTTGAACACGCCTAGTGGCTACTATGGGAAACCAAAATTCAGGCGGTAAGCATTTTACATTAAATTGAAAATAATTATTCGAAATAAGATTTTAGCATTTTTGTAAGGTGTGCTAACATATCGTGCTAACATGCATGCAGGTAATAAGACATAACACGTCCTAATACGGACATGACGCACACCGACATCGCCTGGCTAATAATTACTTTGTCAGCAGAGATACTAAAATCAATACCCGGGCCCCGGGATCGATACACGTGAATATACTATGGACGAGTTTGATATGAGATGAAAATCTTTGGATACCGGATAGAAAATGATGAATATCTCCCGTAAATGATTTCGTATAAACCAGATATGGTTCCTTGCACTTGAATATATATTTTGAACAGATATGATAGTCGTTAGCTTGCGTCTTGAGAAAGAAGCTTGCGTCTTGAGTCAAAAACTGACAATAATTCTGATTTATATGTGCCGAATTATATAGCGCAGTGTATAGGCCAATCGTGGAGGTAGTCTAAAAGCATAATTATGACCTATGGCGTACCATGCTCGACTCACACACAGCGAGGTCAGTCACCGGCCTAATCGGGGCTATTGTCAGTAGCCTTAGTCAGATGTCCTTCGGCCCATTATGCGACTCAAAGCTATTAAACAGGTCGGAACAAAATGGCTATGCGTGGCGGTGGATTCAACCTACCATGGCCTCGATTTGTATACAATTTTAAAGCAGCTAATTTTAATGATATACGTTGTGAGCTGCAAAACACTGATTTTAGTGAAGTATATTGTGCAATAGATGTTAATTCATCATGGAACTTATTTTCTGAAATATTCACCAAGGTTTCAGACGATTACATACCAAAAATTAAGATCAAAGACTCTTCGGCCCCAGCGTGGATTGACGCAGAAGTTAGGCATCTCCAAAACAAAAAGGAAACTGCGTGGAGGCGTGCTAAAAAATCAAATCTCTCTAGCCACTGGGCCAATTTTGCGGAAGTTACGCAATCGTTTGAAAAAATTGCTCTCTATCAAGTTTAATGAGTATATTGATAGTCTTGGTGAAAGTGTTGTTGATAACACCAAGAGATTCTGGTCATTTTTTAGATCAAAAACAAAATCCAAATCTCTTCCAAAATTTATCAGCTGGGATAACATCACAGCTACAACAGCTAGAGAAAAAGCTTCTCTTTTTAACAACTATTTTTATTCTGTTTTTACTCAACCAACTTCCAACACACAGTTGCCAAAGATAGGCCCTACATGGGTTTCAACATCCTTCACTGGGTAATATTCAGATCAACGAATGTGATGTCCTCAAGATCTTGTGCAATTTAAATGTATCCAAAGCTATTGGCCCTGATGGGATACCCCCGGTATCTCCCAGGGTCTTGAAAGAATGCGCTCATGAAATTGTTTTTCCTTTGTGCCACATTTTAAACTTATCTTTGAGTTCTGGTGTTATGCCTGAGGCCTGGTTAAAAGCCAATGTTGTTCCTGTTTTTAAAAAATCCGACAGGCAACGTGCTGAAAATTATAGACCTGTGTCATTATTGTGTATATGTGGTAAAGTGATGGAGAGAGCTATTTTTGATCAAGTGTTCCCCGCAATTAAAGACCAATTATACCATCTGCAACATTAACACGGTTTTATCAAGGGTCGCTCCACTGTGACACAGCTTTTATCCGTTTTTCATGAAGTCAGTTCTACTCTGGACAACGCGGGGCAAGTTGATATGATCTATCTTGCTTTCTCGAAAGCTTTTCGACAGTGTTTGTCATAGCTTGTTGCTTCACAAATTGCAATCTTTTGGCTTTCATTCTGACCTCCTCAATTGGTTTCGCACTTATTTAACAGGGAGGAGGCAGAGGGTTGTTATATTGATGGGGTTAATTTCGACTGGCTTCCTGTTGTTTCAGGGGTACCCCAAGGATCAATATTGGGGCCTATGCTTTTTCTTTTATACATTAATGACATGCCCAGTGTTGCCCAGAATTCTTCATTAGCTTTGTTTGCAGATGACTCTAAATGTTATAAAAACATCTCTGATGTCTCTGATTGTCACATGCTCCAAAGTGATATTGATGCATTATTTAATTGGAGCAAAACTTGGGATCTCCATTTTCATCCCTCTAAATGCCAGATCATATCAATCACCAGACGTAGGAATGCAATTCGTCATGATTATAAAATGAAAGGTGCCGTTCTAGACCGTGTTAGTTCCATCAAAGATCTTGGTCTTGATATTTCCTCATCTTTTACTTGGGATGATCACATTAACATGGTTGTTAAAAAGTGTAACAAAAAACTTGGTATGATTAAACGCACCATTGGCTTCAATGCCCCCTCATAATGTATCCAGGACTTTGTACTCAGCCTTGGTTCGTAGTGACTTGGAGTATTGCAGTCCCCTCTGGAGTGGTACCTCAAAGCGCAACATCCAGAAAGTTGAGGGGGTCCAGAGAAGGGCAACTAAATTCATTTTAGATTACCCGAGGCTGAGTACAAAGAAAGGTTAACCGAGCTAGCTCTTCTTCCATTAGTTTTAGAAGAGAATATGTTGATCTCAATATATTTGTCAAGTGCAATCTGGGATTATATGACATCAATCTAGATGATTATGTAGTTTTTAATGGTATTAACAAAGACCGCCCCATCACCAGATTTTCCTCTGATCCATTGTTGCTGGCAAATCAGCTTTCTAAAACTGAGTGCCACAAGATGGGCTTTTTTCAGCGTATGGTGCCCATTTGGAACCAGCTCCCTAGTATTATCAGAGCTTATCAGATCTACAAATTCTGTTGCTTCATTTAAGCAATAAGTTTTGGAGTTTTACCAGTCCAAATTTACTCACACCTTTGATGCAACTTCTGTTTGCACTTGGACCTCATTTTGTAATTGTCCAAATTGCAGGCAAATGTAACTTAACCTGCATTCCCCCCTCAATTTAAATTTCCCTCCCCTGCTTCTTTGGATTTGGTGGGGCGGTCTTAGAGGTGCCTGGCACCTGTTCGCTCCAGCCATTCACTGGACTTTTTAAAACAAATATTGTTTCCTTTCATAATATTGTGTAATTTTTGATGTAACTTATGTGCAATATTATATATTTTTGTGTAATTCTGTGCCAGTGATAAAGTGTAATAAATAAAAAAAATTAAAAAAATGGCGATTTCTGCCATGAAGATATCGGGGCGATGACACTGTGTGACGGGTAAAAATGTCACATTTTATTACAATATTGAAGAAGTCTGTTACACTTCCGCTTTCTTCCTTTTGATATTTATTTTCATTTATAATCACCGAATGATAATTTTGTGGATTTTAACCCATTCCTAAAAAAGTAAATAAATGTTTAAGCCTTCACGGGGATGACTGATAGTGTCATTAACAAAACACCTGGTTCCATTTTTATAATAATACCGGGGGGGGCACTTCCATGGCAGATATGCATCATGTGCCTCTGGATAGACCCCCTTTTTCAAACCGGCTTGTACCCAATGACCCCCTTTTTTGTGTTATGGCCCTACATATTACCCAATGACCCTCTTTAAAAAAAAATTCATGTACTCAATGACCCCCCTTTTCTATTTCCTGCTATACCCAATGACCCCCCTTTTAATTCCCAAATTTAGGTGGCATTTGTGTTCTCCTCCGGAAATAACGAGATTTTTCACATTTCCTAGGTGGCCAAGTTGTTTTTACGCAGTTTGGCACTTATTTATGTGTACTTAATGATACTCTTTTGGCAATCCTGTACTCAATGACTCCCATTTTACTTTTTGTTACCCCAATGACCATCCTTTGTTCAAAGTTTCATACCGAATGACGTCATTTTTATTCAGGTTGTGTACTGAATGACCCCATATTTTTGTAATTGTACATTTGACCTGAATGCCCCCTACTTTTAACATGGCGAGGCACATCCCTGCCATTTCAGATAGGGAGTGCCCCCCGGGAATAATACCAAATTCATTTAAAACTTTTAAAGTCCCTAAATTTTGAATTTTAGCACACTTGATCCAAAAGAAGTGAGTACTGATTTTTGGGCCCACGAGGAAGAGCTAAGAGATATAGCAGGTAATAACTTAGCAAGCCTCTTGATTATTAAAGCCATATTATAACATTTCTGTAAAAATAGATTAGTATTTATTTTCCATAAAATGTTAGCTTTTACTGTCAGATATATCCCCTTTAAATTTTGAGCCGAACAAGTGAGGTAAAGCATAGAAAATTGGAATTTACTACTAGCGCCCATGCATGTTACTCCCACGGTTGTAATACGGTACGATCCTCGGGGTGTGTGTGTGTATGTGTATCCCGCACGCGCGCCGTGTACGTACTGTGCATACGTGTTCGACTAATATTTCCATCATAATAATAATAAAAAAAACCCTTTAAAAGGGTTAAGCAGCGTCAAAGGAAATCTTTGAAATTTTGGAATCTGTGATGAATTTTTTTGTAAGGAGGGGGGGGGTAGATGTTTTACTGTTGTATTTTATTACTTTTTAAACAATTTTGGAACTCAACATGTCCGATGTTTAGGATCTTAATACTGTCATGATTATTCTTTGTGTTTATGTGTTAACTTCATGTTTGCTTTGGTGTTTAGGTGTCTTTTACACTTAGTGTGAATTGGACAGGCCTAAATAAACACTTTTCAGTGTTAAAAAGTGTTACAAAAACTCTAAACACTCAACGAAATGTTTGGCATTTAATAGGTTTGTGTTTTATGCACACTGTTTGAAGTGGAAGCAAAGGAGTTAAGCTATACTGAGAGAACACTTTGGAGTAAAGCACTTGAACACAGAAATTATTGTACTTCGTGTAAGTTTATTTGGTGGAAAAATATAACGTTCAGATGTACATATAATTATAAAAATATTAGTTACTGGCAAAAGTAATGCTCTGTTGAAAGATTACATGAAATCTGGTTTGGCAGATCTGAGTTGTACAGTTTGTACTGGTAAATGTGGACATTATAAACGTATTTAAAGTTAGATGTGTATCCTAGCACATGCACTCGCGCGGAATCGCTTGCGTAGATAGACGCGTGGCTTACGCCAAACACATTTGTTTGGATTTGCTTAGTAACTGCCAGATTTGCGCCCGTCGGTACTCCGCGAACTACCGGTATCCCGCTAGTACCATTTTATTTTTAGGGAAACATAAAATTGTAATCTGGCAAATCAAGAGTGTTCCTAAATTACACACAAAAGACACCATTATAATTGGTAAGGCCCTGTCAAGTTTCACTAAGTTTTCATCTGGTTTCACTAAGGGCACTACAGTCACTTTATAAAATGGCGTGTCGTTTGTTTTTAATTAGAGTATAGTGCAAATTCACGACTGAATAATATAATATAACCCCTTCCAAATCTGGTGGTCTCACCTTAGTTAACCTCTACTTACACTGTCAATACATACTACAAACCGGCTAACCCTTGCACAGACTGTTAAAAAGACAAACTATGCTTATTCTCTTTCTCAGTCATGTACTGCCATGCAAATCAAACTCATAACAAAATACAGCATGTGCATGCGCCTAACCTGTAATATTCTAGGCTCATTTGAGCTCGATTATCGTAATGTATTTTGAATGGTGTATCAGCGAAAGTTGAGGAATATCACCTAATCGTATGCAAGCCATTTCAGTGAAATTAAATAGGGAAGCATCGCCTGCAGGCGCTGCTTCAAAAACGCCGATCGTTTTATTCAAAATCTCTGATTTTGACAAAACTACACCACCTAAAGTCTTGATCTTTGCAGAGTATCTTTATTGACTAAAGTACATTACAATCGTGTAAAACCAGAATTTAAATTTTTTGAAGGCGTTCTCCTCAGCAAATGTTGTAATATGGCTTTAACTATAGAGAGTAACCCATGCAGGCACAAGTAAGATTTCACTTTAACGGAATAACACATTGCAACGAAGTCAAAGCCCATTGAATCTTATTGACCTTGATCTATTTTGTATTGTTTCCTAACGTAACATTGCATCCAAAACAAACAAATCAATCTTATATTGATTGTCAAAGGAACATTTGGAGACCATTTTGATTTTGATTTTGAATATCTGATTATGTTCTCCAAATCTGTTTTAGCTACATTTGATGGTTCGGATAATTTGCATTTTTACCGATTCAGTAACTTCTGATTTTCCCTTTGTTCATTCCGTTCAATCGGACACGGTTATTATTAGTATTCAATTGCGCATACTTTTAATGGAAATACATGTATTGCAGAATTTGTATTGAAGGGCTGGTTTGCATTCATGTCTTTTTATTTAATTTCTTATTTAACCTTAGGGATTTTCAACTGAACTTAAATGTTTATACTTTTTCTTGTACTTTATCTGGAAATACTACCGGTAGTAATTACAACATTAAATGAGTAACCAAAAATTTAAACATCAAGATATGAATAGATTTCGCCCAAACTTCTCAAGGGGCTGTGGATTTACCGATGTTCACGTAATGTAAGGAAATGCCGCATTCTCCTGTGAGCTTCGATCAAAGTGCAAAATGTGACCACTTTAAACTTCAAAGGCCTTTATTTCAATGTTCATTTTCTTGGTAAAATGACTATTTAGGTACACGATAACTCAATAAATACAGCATCTATAGGTAAGCAATTATGCTCATTATAAAAAGCATGATCGACTTAAGAAACGGTTTTTTCATTTTTTTATATTTTGGTCTATTTCCGATTTTAGGCATCATTTTGTGCAAATAAGCGTTTGTGAATTTTAAAAAGTTCATTTTGATGCCTTATGGTCAATATCTCAAAAAATAAGGCCAATATCAAAAAAATAAAAAAACCGTTTTTGGAATGGTGCCTCAAGACTAAGAAAAAAGCAAAACAAAAATTTTTGGAAAGAGTGTTTTTTTGTTATGATGACAAAAATGGCCAAAAATTCACTTTTTTGTGATTTTCTTCATAACTGTTGTTTTTACACCAAATCTGTATTTATATTGAGATTCATTGATGTCTTGTCTTTATAAAAATGTATACTTTTATATGTCGTGCGTGAATAATTGAATATATGAATACAAAACCCACCCAAGTCCATACTTTGGCCAAATTGAGTTAAGCATGGGAAATTGTTGCTATACATAGGCCTGTCATATGCATGAAAGAACAACTCAAATTCATTCTCTGTGTTCTATTGAGCATGTGAAAAATAGCATGTATGAAAGAACGACCCGAGTCCATGATTTGAGTCTTGTAACACATTGATTGAAATCCAGTATGTATAAAAATCCACTTGTAACACACTCATTGCTGGAGAGTGACTTTTGAAAAAAAAAAGGGTTTAATAAAGGACAGTGTGTGTGGTTTATATTACATGGTGGAATGCTTATCAACATTATGCTGCATACCTGTGTGCTTTATTTTGTATTATCTTACTAGTGGTAATCTCGTTCCAACATTGTTGTCTTTGTATATGATTCAAAAACCACCCAAGTCCAACATTTAAAATGAACCCCACGAAGTCCCTGAAATGCTAATCGTCATACCTAATAGGCCTACAGTTTAACCCACTCATTTGCACGTAAAACTTACCATATTAACAAGGTAAATCTATAAACTGAAGGAATTAAAATGATACACAAGATTTTTTCTCAAAATCACTTCCCATGGACTTGGGTGGGTTTTGAATTCATGTATTCAATTGCAAAGTTATGGCACTTTTACTATGTGCATGTCTGAGAGTACACAGCCTCCTTAACTGGAACAGCCTTAAGGGGCCGTCCATAATTTTCGCCATTTTCACTTACGTACAAAGCGTACGTAAGAGGGAGGAGGGGTAAAATCCTGGGCATGTGTACGTAAGAAAAATGGCGATTTATTTGAGCAAAAATTATGGCAGTTTCCAATCTTTTATTCACAATTTCTATAATTAATAACATGCCATGCAAACAATAATTTTCTCTCTAATTTTGAGTCTAATATGCACAGTTGTCCTATTTTACATTATGCTTCATTTATTTCATTTACTTCATATCAAAAACTCACAAAAATAGTATTTTGTATATGCGCTATCAATATGGCAGCAAAGGCTCTAGTGCGGATTGTTACTGTTGCGACAAAAGACATGAAACCCATAGTTTAATTGCAAGAACATACACCAAACATGTCAAAGGGATGTCCCCTGCCCCATCCCCCTATTATGATGTGATCCCGGTGGTTCTTAGTGGAAAAGAGAGTATAAGATGTTCAGCAGATTTTGGAGTGCATTAGTAATTAGGCCTAAGTTTAGATTCGGGCTGCATATTAAGCTATATTTTAATTATTGATGGCTTTCGTTTCAAGAAAATATGGTTTAAAAGGGAAGTTTTTTCAGCATTTCTCAACTTATCTGTAAAAACATAAATCCAAAACCAACTGTCATCATGGAACACTAATATAACCCTAACCCTAAACCTAAACCTTTAACTTAGACTTTAACCACAACCCCAATCCATCTCAATTTTGCTATTAGTAGGCCTAGTAGGCCTACTCTTGCAAATCCTTCGCCATTTTATTTGTACGTAACTCGAGGGAGGGAGGGGGATAAAAAGTTACGTACGCTTTGTACGTAAGTGAAAATGGCGAAAATTATGGACGGCCCCTAAATTGATATCGATATCAATATTGACGTCACAGATTCGATTTGTCACGTGATCGTCAAACCTTTATTAGAAGGTGTCAGTTCTGCATAAAGGAGCAGTAACTGATAATATTGATTTGCTCTCTTTTCTATTGGGCTATTCCAGATAAATCATGCCCACCCCCATAGAGGAACTCGGATTTCCAGGTTTTTTTTACATGATTATGGACTGGAATTCCAGTTTTTTTCCCTACTGTACACAGGATTTCCAGGTAATTTTAAGTCATTACACAATTTACCAACCGTGGGACCCATAGAGGATATCGGATTTCCAGGTGTTTTTTTACAAAATTATGGACAGGAATTCCAGTCTTTTCCCCTACTGAACCAGGATTTCCAGCTAATTTTATGTCAACACGCAATAAACAAATGTGGGACCCATAGAGGATATCGGAAATCCGGGTTTTTTTTACATAATTATGGACTGGAATTCCAGTTTTTTCCCCTACTGTACAACATGCTTTTCAAGTAATATTAAGCAGATCTTTATTTCTAGGGGCTCTACAAATCACACTCCTGTGATGCTGTTAAGGAGAGCTGTAAGCGCTCTGGAGCAATTGAGCTCCTTAAAAACTATACCCATAGAGTAGTAAGAAATCCTTCCCCCCCCCCCGACAGGACTTCCAGCTTTTACCTTTGACGTCATAAAATTCAGATTTTTACACAATACGTTTTTCAGTACTAATTAAAACATCAATTTTCTTAGAGTTCACTCCGAAATGGCTTTTTTTTGTAGGTTAATGTCGTCCCCCAAAAAAAAATTTTTGACATTTTATTCTCTCAAAAACTGAATCTGATGTTACCAATATAGGATTCTTTGACTCATTTAATTTTCAAAACACTTTTATGTACTTTGGATTACTAGCAGCTGGCCAAGGCACGAAACGCTAAGGTGGTGGGTGCGGGAGGGGCACATGGGTTTTGAAATCGGCATGTACTTCTTATGATGAATTTTACGAATTATATATTTTACCTTAAACTGTGAAATTTACCCTAAAATTAATTTACCTGAAATTAGGGCCTATTTGGGCCCTATTGGTAGGCTACTTGTGGGCTGAGACGAATTCGTCTCAGCTTGGGGCCTACCAAAATTCTTCCGGTTCCATCCCGAGCCACTGGCTTTTAACATGTTTTTAAAAAAAGTCTATCATTATTTATAGCCCAGATTTCGTGCGTAAATCGATAGGCCTATGTTCATTCATCGTAGTCCCTATGCCAAGAAAAGTTTTAGAAAAGAGTTGTAGGCCTACTGGATTTTATCGTTTGGTTCAAAGGGGGTTGCTAAACCCTCGATTCAATAGCAGCCCAATTGGTCGAAATTTGGAGATTTTCATTGCATTGTCAGTTTCCACATTTTCCTGAACATTCCATAAAGGGGGAAAGGGGCGACTTTTCAACATTGGTGCACGCGATCTTCAGTAGGTATAGTATCCCACAGAAACAAATAGCTAAGGAAATAATTAGGTGACTTTTTGATGATATGACCCGCGATTGCTGGGGCTGATATTTTTTTGGCAAGCTGGGGGGGGCTACAGCGAGGTCAGTCACCGGCCTAATCAGGGCTATTGTCAGTAGCCTTAGTCAGATGTCCTTCGGCCCATTATGCGACTCAAAGCTATTAAACAGGTCGGAACAAAATGGCTATGCGTGGCGGTGGATTCAACCTACCATGGCCTCGATTTGTATACAATTTTAAAGCAGCTAATTTTAATGATATACGTTGTGAGCTGCAAAACACTGATTTTAGTGACGTATATTGTGCAATAGATGTTAATTCATCATGGAACTTATTTTCTGAAATATTCACCAAGGTTTCAGACGATTACATACCAAAAATTAAGATCAAAGACTCTTCGGCCCCAGCGTGGATTGACGCAGAAGTTAGGCAAAACAAAAACAAAAAGGAAACTGCGTGGAGGCGTGCTAAAAAATCAAATCTCTCTAGCCACTGGGCCAATTTTCGGAAGTTACGCAATCGTTTGAAAAAATTGCTCTCTATCAAGTTTAATGAGTATATTGATAGTCTTGGTGAAAGTGTTGTTGATAACACCAAGAGATTCTGGTCATTTTTTAGATCAAAAACAAAATCCAAATCTCTTCCAAAATTTATCAGCTGGGATAACATCACAGCTACAACAGCTAGAGAAAAGCTTCTTTTTAACAACTATTTTTATTCTGTTTTTACTCAACCAACTTCCAACACACAGTTGCCAAAGATAGGCCCTACATGGGTTTCAACATCCTTCACTGGGTAATATTCAGATCAACGAATGTGATGTCCTCAAGATCTTGTGCAATTTAAATGTATCCAAAGCTATTGGCCCTGATGGGATACCCCCGGTATCTCCCAGGGTCTTGAAAGAATGCGCTCATGAAATTGTTTTTCCTTTGTGCCACATTTTAAACTTATCTTTGAGTTCTGGTGTTATGCCTGAGGCCTGGTTAAAAGCCAATGTTGTTCCTGTTTTTAAAAAATCCGACAGGCAACGTGCTGAAAATTATAGACCTGTGTCATTATTGTGTATATGTGGTAAAGTGATGGAGAGAGCTATTTTTGATCAAGTGTTCCCCTGCAATTAAAGACCAATTATACCATCTGCAACATTAACACGGTTTTATCAAGGGTCGCTCCACTGTGACACAGCTTTTATCCGTTTTTCATGAAGTCAGTTCTACTCTGGACAACGCGGGCAAGTTGATATGATCTATCTTGCTTTCTCGAAAGCTTTTCGACAGTGTTTGTCATAGCTTGTTGCTTCACAAATTGCAATCTTTTGGCTTTCATTCTGACCTCCTCAATTGGTTTCGCACTTATTTAACAGGGAGGAGGCAGAGGGTTGTTATATTGATGGGGTTAATTTCGACTGGCTTCCTGTTGTTTCAGGGGTACCCCAAGGATCAATATTGGGGCCTATGCTTTTTCTTTTATACATTAATGACATGCCCAGTGTTGCCCAGAATTCTTCATTAGCTTTGTTTGCAGATGACTCTAAATGTTATAAAACATCTCTGATGTCTCTGATTGTCACATGCTCCAAAGTGATATTGATGCATTATTTAATTGGAGCAAAACTTGGGATCTCCATTTTCATCCCTCTAAATGCCAGATCATATCAATCACCAGACGTAGGAATGCAATTCGTCATGATTATAAAATGAAAGGTGCCGTTCTAGACCGTGTTAGTTCCATCAAAGATCTTGGTCTTGATATTTCCTCATCTTTTACTTGGGATGATCACATTAACATGGTTGTTAAAAAGTGTAACAAAAAACTTGGTATGATTAAACGCACCATTGGCTTCAATGCCCCTCATAATGTATCCAGGACTTTGTACTCAGCCTTGGTTCGTAGTGACTTGGAGTATTGCAGTCCCCTCTGGAGTGGTACCTCAAAGCGCAACATCCAGAAAGTTGAGGGGGTCCAGAGAAGGGCAACTAAATTCATTTTAGATTACCCGAGGCTGAGTACAAAGAAAGGTTAACCGAGCTAGCTCTTCTTCCATTAAGTTTTAGAAGAGAATATGTTGATCTCAATATATTTGTCAAGTGCAATCTGGGATTATATGACATCAATCTAGATGATTATGTAGTTTTTAATGGTATTAACAAAGACCGCCCCATCACCAGATTTTCCTCTGATCCATTGTTGCTGGCAAATCAGCTTTCTAAAACTGAGTGCCACAAGATGGGCTTTTTCAGCGTATGGTGCCCATTTGGAACCAGCTCCCTAGTATTATCAGAGCTTATCAGATCTACAAATTCTGTTGCTTCATTTAAGCAATAAGTTTTGGAGTTTTACCAGTCCAAATTTACTCACACCTTTGATGCAACTTCTGTTTGCACTTGGACCTCATTTTGTAATTGTCCAAATTGCAGGCAAATGTAACTTAACCTGCATTCCCCCCCCCCCTTAATTTATATTTCCCTTCCCTTCTTTTTTGGATTTGGTGGGGCGGTCTTAGAGGTGCCTGGCACCTGTTCGCTCCAGCCATTCACTGGACTTTTTAAAACAAATATTGTTTCCTTTCATAATATTGTGTAATTTTTGATGTAACTTATGTGCAATATTATATATTTTTGTGTAATTCTGTGCCAGTGATAAAGTGTAATAAATAAAAAAAATTAAAAAAATGGCGATTTCTGCCATGAAGATATCGGGGCGATGACACTGTGTGACGGGTAAAAATGTCACATTTTAGTCAATATTGAGGAAGTCTGTTACACTTCCGCTTTCTTCCTTTTTGATATTTATTTTCATTTATAATCACCGAATGATAATTTTGTGGATTTTTAACCCATTCCTAAAAAAAGTAAATAAATGTTTAAGCCTTCACGGGGATGACTGATAGTGTCATTAACAAAACACCTGGTTCCATTTTTATAATAATACCGGGGGGGGGGCACTTCCATGGCAGATATGCATCATGTGCCTCTGGATAGACCCCCTTTTTCAAACCGGCTTGTACCCAATGACCCCCTTTTTTGTGTTATAGCCCTACATATTACCCAATGACCCTCTTTAAAAAATTCATGTACTCAATGACCCCCTTTTCTATTTCCTGCTATACCCAATGACCCCCCTTTTAATTCCCAAATTTAGGTGGCATTTGTGTTCTCCTCCGGAAATAACGAGATTTTTCACATTTCCTAGGTGGCCAAGTTGTTTTTACGCAGTTTGGCACTTATTTATGTGTACTTAATGATACTCTTTTGGCAATCCTGTACTCAATGACTCCCATTTTACTTTTTGTTACCCCAATGACCATCCTTTGTTCAAAGTTTCATACCGAATGACGTCAATTTTATTCAGGTTGTGTACTGAATGACCCCATATTTTTGTAATTGTACATTTGACCTGAATGCCCCCTACTTTTAACATGGCGAGGCACATCCCTGCCATTTCAGATAGGGAGTGCCCCCCGGGAATAATACCAAATTCATTTAAAACTTTTAAAGTCCCTAAATTTTGAATTTTAGCACACTTGATCCAAAAGAAGTGAGTACTGATTTTGGGCCCACGAGGAAGAGCTAAGAGATATAGCAGGTAATAACTTAGCAAGCCTCTTGATTATTAAAGCCATATTATAACATTTCTGTAAAAATAGATTAGTATTTATTTTCCATAAAATGTTAGCTTTTACTGTCAGATATATCCCCTTTAAATTTTGAGCCGAACAAGTGAGGTAAAGCATAGAAAATTGGAATTTACTACTAGCGCCCATGCATGTTACTCCCACGGTTGTAATACGGTACGATCCTCGGGGTGTGTGTGTGTATGTGTATCCCGCACGCGCGCCGTGTACGTACTGTGCATACGTGTTCGACTAATATTTCCATCATAATAATAATAAAAAAAAACCTTTAAAAGGGTTAAGCAGCGTCAAAGGAAATCTTTGAAATTTTGGAATCTGTGATGAATTTTTTTTGTAAGGAGGGGGGGGGTAGATGTTTTACTGTTGTATTTTATTACTTTTTAAACAATTTTGGAACTCAACATGTCCGATGTTTAGGATCTTAATACTGTCATGATTATTCTTTGTGTTTATGTGTTAACTTCATGTTTGCTTTGGTGTTTAGGTGTCTTTTACACTTAGTGTGAATTGGACAGGCCTAAATAAACACTTTTCAGTGTTAAAAAGTGTTACAAAAACTCTAAACACTTGGATAAAGTGTATGCTCAACGAAATGTTTGGCATTTAATAGGTTTGTGTTTTATGCACACTGTTTGAAGTGGAAGCAAAGGAGTTAAGCTATACTGTGAGAACACTTTGGAGTAAAGCACTTGAACACAGAAATTATTGTACTTCGTGTAAGTTTATTTGGTGGAAAAATATAACGTTCAGATGTACATATAATTATAAAAATATTAGTTACTGGCAAAAGTAATGCTCTGTTGAAAGATTACATGAAATCTGGTTTGGCAGATCTGAGTTGTACAGTTTGTACTGGTAAATGTGGACATTATAAACGTATTTAAAGTTAGATGTGTATCCTAGCACATGCACTCGCGCGGAATCGCTTGCGTAGATAGACGCGTGGCTTACGCCAAACACATTTGTTTGGATTTGCTTAGTAACTGCCAGATTTGCGCCCGTCGGTACTCCGCGAACTACCGGTATCCCGCTAGTACCATTTTATTTTTAGGGAAACATAAAATTGTAATCTGGCAAATCAAGAGTGTTCCTAAATTACACACAAAAGACACCATTATAATTGGTAAGGCCCTGTCAAGTTTCACTAAGTTTTCATCTGGTTTCACTAAGGGCACTACAGTCACTTTATAAAATGGCGTGTCGTTTGTTTTAATTAGAGTATAGTGCAAATTCACGACTGAATAATATAATATAACCCCTTCCAAATCTGGTGGTCTCACCTTAGTTAACCTCTACTTACACTGTCAATACATACTACAAACCGGCCAACCCTTGCACAGACTGTTAAAAAGACAAACTATGCTTATTCTCTTTCTCAGTCATGTACTGCCATGCAAATCAAACTCATAACAAAATACAGCATGTGCATGCGCCTAACCTGTAATATTCTAGGCTCATTTGAGCTCGATTATCGTAATGTATTTTGAATGGTGTATCAGCGAAAGTTGAGGAATATCACCTAATCGTATGCAAGCCATTTCAGTGAAATTAAATAGGGAAGCATCGCCTGCAGGCGCTGCTTCAAAAACGCCGATCGTTTTATTCAAAATCTCTGATTTTGACAAAACTACACCACCTAAAGTCTTGATTTTTGCAGAGTATCTTTATTGACTAAAGTACATTACAATCGTGTAAAAACCAGAATTTAAATTTTTTTGAAGGCGTTCTCCTCAGCAAATGTTGTAATATGGCTTTAACTATAGAGAGTAACCCATGCAGGCACAAGTAAGATTTCACTTTAACGGAATAACACATTGCAACGAAGTCAAAGCCCATTGAATCTTATTGACCTTGATCTATTTTTATTGTTTCCTAACGTAACATTGCATCCAAAACAAACAAATCAATCTTATATTGATTGTCAAAGGAACATTTGGAGACCATTTTGATTTTGATTTTGAATATCTGATTATGTTCTCCAAATCTGTTTTAGCTACATTTGATGGTTCGGATAATTTGCATTTTTACCGATTCAGTAACTTCTGATTTTCCCTTTGTTCATTCCGTTCAATCGGACACGGTTATTATTAGTATTCAATTGCGCATACTTTTAATGGAAATACATGTATTGCAGAATTTGTATTGAAGGGCTGGTTTGCATTCATGTCTTTTATTTAATTTCTTATTTAACCTTAGGGATTTTCAACTGAACTTAAATGTTTATACTTTTTCTTGTACTTTATCTGGAAATACTACCGGTAGTAATTACAACATTAAATGAGTAACCAAAAATTTAAACATCAAGATATGAATAGATTTCGCCCAAACTTCTCAAGGGGCTGTGGATTTACCCGATGTTCACGTAATGTAAGGAAATGCCGCATTCTCCTGTGAGCTTCGATCAAAGTGCAAAATGTGACCACTTTAAACTTCAAAGGCCTTTATTTCAATGTTCATTTTCTTGGTAAAATGACTATTTAGGTACACGATAACTCAATAAATACAGCATCTATAGGTAAGCAATTATGCTCATTATAAAAAGCATGATCGACTTAAGAAACGGTTTTTTCATTTTTTATATTTTGGTCTATTTCCGATTTTAGGCATCATTTTGTGCAAATAAGCGTTTGTGAATTTTAAAAAGTTCATTTTGATGCCTTATGGTCAATATCTCAAAAAATAAGGCCAATATCAAAAAATAAAAAACCGTTTTTGGAATGGTGCCTCAAGACTAAGAAAAAAGCAAAACAAAAATTTTTGGAAAGAGTGTTTTTTTGTTATGATATTATTGAAAAAAAATTCACTTTTTTGTGATTTTCTTCATAACTGTTGTTTTTATACCAAATCTGTATTTATATTGAGATTCATTGATGTCTTGTCTTTATAAAAATGTATACTTTTATATGTCGTGCGTGAATAATTGAATATATGAATACAAAACCCACCCAAGTCCATACTTTGGCCAAATTGAGTTAAGCATGGGAAATTGTTGCTATACATAGGCCTGTCATATGCATGAAAGAACAACTCAAATTCATTCTCTGTGTTCTATTGAGCATGTGAAAAATAGCATGTATGAAAGAACGACCTGAGTCCATGATTTGAGTCTTGTAACACATTGATTGAAATCCAGTATGTATAAAAGTCCACTTGTAACACATTCATTGCTGGAGAGTGACTTTTGAAAAAAAAGGGTTTAATAAAGGACAGTGTGTGTGGTTTATATTACATGGTGGAATGCTTATCAACATTATGCTGCATACCTGTGTGCTTTATTTTGTATTATCTTACTAGTGGTAATCTCGTTCCAACATTGTTGTCTTTGTATATGATTCAAAAAACCACCCAAGTCCAACATTTAAAATGAACCCCACGAAGTCCCTGAAATGCTAATCGTCATACCTAATAGGCCTACAGTTTAACCCACTCATTTGCACGTAAAACTTACCATATTAACAAGGTAAATCTATAAACTGAAGGAATTAAAATGATACACAAGATTTTTTCTCAAAATCACTTCCCATGGACTTGGGTGGGTTTTGAATTCATGTATTCAATTGCAAAGTTATGGCACTTTTACTATGTGCATGTCTGAGAGTACACAGCCTCCTTAACTGGAACAGCCTTAAGGGGCCGTCCATAATTTTCGCCATTTTCACTTACGTACAAAGCGTACGTAAGAGGGAGGGAGGGGGTAAAAATCCTGGGCATGTGTACGTAAGAAAAATGGCGATTTATTTGAGCAAAAATTATGGCATTTTCAAATATTTTATTCATAATTTATAACTAATTGACCTAAAATTGTTCAATTCGTTTTAACAATTTCTATAATTAATAACATGCCATGCAAACAATAATTTTCTCTCTAATTTTGAGTCTAATATGCACAGTTGTCCTATTTTACATTATGCTTCATTTATTTCATTTACTTCATATCAAAAAACTCACAAAAATAGTATTTTGTATATGCGCTATCAATATGGCAGCAAAGGCTCTAGTGCGGATTGTTACTGTTGCGACAAAAGACATGAAACCCATAGTTTAATTGCAAGAACATACACCAAACATGTCAAAGGGATGTCCCCTGCCCCATCCCCCTATTATGATGTGATCCCGGTGGTTCTTAGTGGAAAAGAGAGTATAAGATGTTCAGCAGATTTTGGAGTGCATTAGTAATTAGGCCTAAGTTTAGATTCGGGCTGCATATTAAGCTATATTTTAATTATTGATGGCTTTCGTTTCAAGAAAATATGGTTTAAAAGGGAAGTTTTTTCAGCATTTCTCAACTTATCTGTAAAAACATAAATCCAAAACCAACTGTCATCATGGAACACTAATATAACCCTAACCCTAAACCTAAACCTTTAACTTAGACTTTAACCACAACCCCAATCCATCTCAATTTTGCTATTAGTAGGCCTAGTAGGCCTACTCTTGCAAATCCTTCGCCATTTTATTTGTACGTAACTCGAGGGAGGGAGGGGGATAAAAAGTTACGTACGCTTTGTACGTAAGTGAAAATGGCGAAAATTATGGACGGCCCCTAAATTGATATCGATATCAATATTGACGTCACAGATTCGATTTGTCACGTGATCGTCAAACCTTTATTAGAAGGTGTCAGTTCTGCATAAAGGAGCAGTAACTGATAATATTGATTTGCTCTCTTTTCTATTGGGCTATTCCAGATAAATCATGCCCACCCCCCATAGAGGAACTCGGATTTCCAGGTTTTTTTTACATGATTATGGACTGGAATTCCAGTTTTTTTCCCTACTGTACACAGGATTTCCAGGTAATTTTAAGTCATTACACAATTTACCAACCGTGGGACCCATAGAGGATATCGGATTTCCAGGTTTTTTTTACAAAATTATGGACAGGAATTCCAGTCTTTTCCCCTACTGAACCAGGATTTCCAGCTAATTTTATGTCAACACGCAATAAACAAATGTGGGACCCATAGAGGATATCGGAAATCCGGGTTTTTTTTTACATAATTATGGACTGGAATTCCAGTTTTTTCCCCTACTGTACAACATGCTTTTCAAGTAATATTAAGCAGATCTTTATTTCTAGGGGGCTCTACAAATCACACTCCTGTGATGCTGTTAAGGAGAGCTGTAAGCGCTCTGGAGCAATTGAGCTCCTTAAAAACGAGACCCATAGAGGAGTAAGAAATCCAGCCCCCCCCCCCGACAGGACTTCCAGCTTTGACCTTTGACGTCATAAAATTCAGATTTTTACACAATACGTTTTTCAGTACTAATTAAAACATCAATTTTCTTAGAGTTCACTCCGAAATGGCTTTTTTTTGTAGGTTAATGTCGTCACCCAAAAAAAAAAAATTTTGACATTTTATTCTCTCAAAAACTGAATCTGATGTTACCAATATAGGATTCTTTGACTCATTTAATTTTCAAAACACTTTTATGTACTTTGGATTACTAGCAGCTGGCCAAGGCACGAAACGCTAAGGTGGTGGGTGCGGGAGGGGCACATGGGTTTTGAAATCGGCATGTACTTCTTATGATGAATTTTACGAATTATATATTTTACCTTAAACTGTGAAATTTACCCTAAAATTAATTTACCTGAAATTAGGGCCTATTTGGGCCCTATTGGTAGGCTACTTGTGGGCTGAGACGAATTCGTCTCAGCTTGGGGCCTACCAAAATTCTTCCGGTTCCATCCCGAGCCACTGGCTTTTAACATGTTTTTAAAAAAAGTCTATCATTATTTATAGCCCAGATTTCGTGCGTAAATCGATAGGCCTATGTTCATTCATCGTAGTCCCTATGCCAAGAAAAGTTTTAGAAAAGAGTTGTAGGCCTACTGGATTTTATCGTTTGGTTCAAAGGGGGTTGCTAAACCCTCGATTCAATAGCAGCCCAATTGGTCGAAATTTGGAGATTTTCATTGCATTGTCAGTTTCCACATTTTCCTGAACATTCCATACGGGGGAAAGGGCGACTTTTCAACATTGGTGCACGCGATCTTCAGTAGGTATAGTATCCCACAGAAACAAATAGCTAAGGAAATAATTAGGTGACTTTTTGATGATATGACCCGCGATTGCTGGGGCTGATATTTTTTGGCAAGCTGGGGGGGGGGGGGCTATTCCAGATAAAAGATGCACCCCTAGAGGGCAAATAAAATGTATTCCAAAACATACTTGAGGAAGAAACATTTTTCAATTGGCTAACCAAAAAAATCTGGAATTCCACAGAGGTATAGTGGGTTTTTTAAAAATGCCCAAATAAAAAGTTGGGATAGCAATAAAAGTCTGGAATTACATGGATGGGTATAGAGGGTTGCTAAAATTACACCAGTAAAAAGATGGAATTGTTAAATTGACTACCAAAAAGTCTGGAATTCCATAGAGGGTATAGAGGGTTTCTAAAATTACACAAATAAAAATAAAATAAAATAAAAAAGTTGGAATTTTTCAGTTGACTACCAAAAAATCTGTAACTCCATAGAGGGTTTCTAAAATTACACAAATAAAAATAAAATAAAATAAAAGTTTGAATTTTATCAGTTGACCACCAAAAAAGTCGGAAATTCCATGTTATTTCCTAAGGTCTTTTCTGCTTCAAATTGCCATGACTGTTTCCCATTGTTCTGATAACTTATATTAAACCATATTCATTTAGGAAAACTGGTCACAATTTATTAAAATAATGTTGTCACATCAAGATTAATTTTATGTCGATGTTTATTTTACGGCCCCATTTTGCAATAGTTACTTAGGCCTAAAAAATTGTTTGATTGGTGTAACCCGACCCACCTTAAAAATAGGCCCGACCTAGACTTTTTTTCTTATATTTAAAAAAATTGAAATTAAAAAAAATGTTTAAAAGTTCCAATTTACGCAATTTACAGCTTTAAATGTATGTACATTTTTTTTTAATTGCCGACCGACCTAACCTATTTTTTCATGTTACGCCAATCAAACAATTTTTTTAGGCCTTATACATGAAGGGAACGAGGTAATCATGTTGCTTTCTCAATGCATAGCAATATTTTGTTAAACCGAGTTTTAGGTCCATGAACTGAACCACGCAAAGGGAAGCATACTCTGTCGGCAGCACACATTTCGAACATGAAAGGATTGTGAAACTCAGCTTCTTGCTTCAGTTTTTGCTAAAAATTCATTAGGGCAAAGTTCTATCTTTATGACCTTAATTATTCTTTATTTAATCCTGTTCTTTCTTTCTTGAGGCCTAGATCTGTTTTTTCTACCTTTCAACTCGAATATTGTTGATTTGTTGTAACCTATTGTCAATGGATGTACGTAAGAATTCAAACTTTCTTACTTTGGTTTGAGCGGAGACTAAAATACCTAAAGCCTTAAATGTCGTTTTTATATTAAATATACCTGTATTGGAATGAAATAAATATATTATATACAGGCTACATGATAAATACATGAAGCCACAGCAAGTAGAACGAGTCCGATCATGTCACGCCGATGGTGCTTACCTTGGTACTACGCAGGTGCTCCTTTGTTAAAAGGGAATTCCCTGATTGGGGACTGTCAAAAAGTTTATTATATAAACTCTTTGGGGACTGTTACTTTTTAAAGGTTTTTTGGAGTGGGATCATGTCACGCCGATGGTGCTTACCTTGGTACTACGCAGGTGCTCCTTTGTTAAAAGGGAATTCCCTGATTGGGGCCTGTCAAAAAGCTTATTAAATTCTTTGGGGACTGTTACTTTTTAAAGTTTCAATGCCCGTATACATGCCACATATATGAAACCTCCAGTCTTGAATTACTAGTTCCAAATTGCTCCAAATGGCTTTGTTATTTTCCAAGTTTTTATAAAAGCAGTGTCATAGGCTTAGGAACCAGGGGATGGGGGGTCTCTGGAATACCTTTCAGCCCCCCCCCCCCAAAATAATCCTAGGTGAAATTTAAAAATTGTTACAAAATAGAGTGAAAATGGGTGTTTGTGACCTATATTTTGCAAAATTTTCTGACTCCAAGGGGGGGGGGGGGGAGAACCCCACTCGGGCACCCCCAGAATGCCCCACAAAATATTTTTAAAATTGTCAGTCCCACCCCCATGTTAAAAATCTTCCAAAGCCAATGAGTGTTTGTCATAATTTATACATTTAGTGATCCATATGAGCCCCACTGCAGTAGACATTAGGACTTTCTGTGAAATTTTGTTGCAAATTGGGACTGTCTTTTACGCATTTTAATGTATGACTTTTTTTAAATTGTTATTTTTATTGACATAAGTATATATTTACCTTTTCATACATATGCATATTGTGAAAGTGTCAAAGTTTTTTTTTTTTTTGAAATGGCACTTTATAGGTCAATAACATATCAATTATTTTTTTTCAAATCGAGGCACTGAAATCATCATGCTTTTAGAATTTGCCAAAAAACATGGCCGACATGGCACAAGATCAACAGTCCAGGTAATTTTTTTTCACAACAAAATTTAAATGTTATTGGGTTAATATGCATCAAATAGTAAACTGAACTGAAAAGTTTTGTGGATTTTATTTCTGCAGTCATGTGTGCAGAATTCTGAAATTTTAGGACAAAATCGCCAAAATCCATACAAGCTGAAACTTGATCAATAATTATATAAATATTATTTTGTGTATATGTGTCAGGCTCCATAATATTTTTCACAAGTAACAGCATAAAAATATCCCGTAATTAATCTTAATTCAGCAACCTTGTCAGCAAAAATCACCATTTCCCTCCAACCCATCATATTGTTGGGTTTCGTAATACACAAAATAACTGAATCACAAAAAAATGCATTTTTCAACTCAAGTATGAGTATCTCAGCCCACGTCACTTTTCAGAAATGTCAGCCAGGTAAAATGAAAAGATCATGAACGAATGTCAAAAACATAGTTTTTGGTCTAAATTGTGATTTATTTTTTTCTTGTATACATGTTTTGTTTTCCTTTTCTAAAACATAACTTGTTTTGAAATTGGGAAACAAATGGTAATGATGTGGATATTTATTTGTTTCATATACATTAGGGAGTGTTCATAAATACTTTGGTGGGGGGTTGGAAAAGTTTTTAGATCCTCCCTAAAAAAGGGTGGATTTTTTACCCCCCCCTTTTATGGTCTAAAATTTTTTGATCCCCCCTTCATGTCTTAAAAAAGAAACCAAAAATATACATCATTAATAACAGTGGCATAGATTTCTTTTTGACATATGGGTTGGTGAAAATTTCTTGAAGTCCAGTGAATCCAGCACCTTTTGCTGACAAAATAAGTTTATGGTACAAATGCGCACAAAGCGCGCAAAAAAATTTGCCATATTGAAGCTAAACTGGTAAAATATAGTACAAAACTGGAATTAATTTGCACGAAGCGCAAAAAAATTGGCACTTTTTATTTTAAAATAACCAAATATGGGGTTAATTTTGGTTAGAAATCCATATACAGGCGTCAACATTGGGGGATGATTGTATGGACCATTGCCCCTAACAAAATATTGGGGAGATTTATCCCCACCCCGGGATCTACCCCTATGGTCATTAACTCGAGCTAAAATTACCGTTTGGAGTTATTACTCATTGGAGTCATAGTCTTACACACAAATTGTAAAGTGCGCACATTTTGTTGATTTGTAGCTTGGAATTACAAAATTGAATATTTAACATTCATGCGCGTGGAGCGCGCAAAATTTTTGGAATGTACATGCCTTCTCATACATTTTACCCCGGAATTTTACCCTCAAATATTTTTGACCCCTCTATTAAGGACTGATTTTTTTATTGATCCCCCCTTTTGAGGACCCAAATTTTTTTGATCCCCCCCAATATTTTCCAACCCCCCACCAAAGTATTTATGAACACTCCCTTACCAACCTAAAAATTCCGGACAGGTCTATCTTTCGATTGAACATCTGCATTTTGTACCATTCAAAGAACAGTAGTTTTACTTTTAGCTAGTATACAGTTAATATTGATGAGAATTTTAATATGATATTGGATTCATAATCCCTTTTTTAAATGCTATCAAAGAGACGGATTCGTCTGACATTTGGTTTGTAATGTGGCATTGTACAGATACAAAAAATGAAAAAAAAAACCAAAATCAATGTCCGGATTTTTCATTTAATATAAATTAATTTTAATATGCACTTCTTGATTTTTGCTTTTGGATTTTTAAATGTATATTAAATTTTAGAGTCCCTCTTTCAAATGTTATATAGTTATGTGTAATCTTTGTATTTCATCGCTATATGAATTTGCTGATACTTGGTCAAAATTTACATTAAAATGATCAGAAAAAACTATTATTGTCAAAATTTCAGTTTTTGTGTCATGTTATTTATTAATCTAAAAGTATTTTAGGCGACGAAGAAACCACACCATATTGTATGGGCGGATGAAAGTTCAAGTAGGGTCGGGTGGTTTGTTTTGTGTGCTTTTTTTTTTTTTTTTGAGGGGGGAGGCTAAAATTACCCTAAAATATCATCAAAATCTGAAGCCACATCCCCCCACTTTTTTCAAAACTGGAAACCTCTGGCTAATGTTTATGTACCAAAAATTGCTGATTAATTCGTTTTTAGCAAAAATATCGTCAAATTTGAATTTCGTTCTGGTATACCAGAACGAAATTACAACACTGATCTTATGGAGCATTGTAATACATCATGCATATCTCGCAAACGCAAAATCGGAATCAAATGACATTTTGGGAATAAGCTTTTTACGTGGATATCCACTGAAAAATGTCATAAAAAGAGGATGCTAGAATCACGAAATCCTCCTTTAAGCAAAATAAATGTTTTAAAACAATTCTCAAAAACACAAATTCAGGTCACGAGCTGTCACTGTTGGGCCCGTATAGAAGGGGTTTTTCGTAGCCTTTAATACAATTATTATTATTTTTTTGTTAACATTTTATAAAACCTAACTAAATAACAAAAACTGATGCTAAACTTAAAATTTGTATCCATCATTGAAAACCAATCAACTCCGGAAATCAAGCCTGTTATTAAAACCCCAAGCCACGATAGGTAGATTTGTATTTTTTTAATACACAGTTCTCTCAGCTATCCTAAAATATTCTAAAAGCGCACCAGTAAATTTTAAAACAGATGATCAGTCAGCCGCCTGGACAACCAATTCTTTAGAAATGCTTAGTAGCGCTAAAAGTCGATCGATACATGTAAAAATCAGCACAATTCAGAGATACACCTTTTTGCTATGAAATTTATTTTCTCGGTCAAATATAAAGCAATATTTTTTTTTTTCTTCAGTAATGTCAGTTAAAAACTTGGTGCTTGGATATACATTTTTTTTAAATCCTGGTGTTAAAATTAAGCATCAAATTGTGTCTTTTAGTGTGATATTTTTGATTTTTATAGGCCTTGAATTCGCCTGCGAGCTTTTTACGGAATTCATGTTTTAGCGTCTCAAACTAATATAGTTTGCTAAAGAAAGATATTTCCCACCTCTGTAAAGCACATCGTGTGGTCTATATGTTATAGTTTTGTCAGAATTTCCGTTTTTGTTTTACCCTTTTTCCAATCATGCTCCGAAAATGTCAAACAAAGTAAAAGTAGGTAATGGTGAGTACTTTTATCTCGAGAGCAACCAGCAAAAATAGTCGATATTTCCTTTGTTGTTATCCAGGTCAATTTTTCATTGAAAGCAAATTGCCCGACCACCGATTAAATCCCCAATTGGGTGTTCTGGTTAAACATGATCAGTAGGAGCGCTATAGGTCTGTGAATTTCTTTGCTATATTGAAGTTCTGGCAACACTATAGCCATGCCGGTATTCCTATTAAACCCAGGGATATCGATCCACAATGCTAGTACTAGCCTTAGATTTCACGTGTTGATTTTGAAATTTTGAAATTTTCACGTGTTGATTTTGAAATCAAAACGGAAATTCTGACAAAACTATGATATATCGCTCACGGTGATGTGCGTTAGAAAGTTGGGAAAAATCCTTCATTAGCGAACTATCTTACTTTGAAAAGCTAAAAGGTTGATCCAAAAAAGGCTCGCGGGCAGAGTTTAAGCCTATCAAAATCGAAAATCTTACACTAAATGACTAAATTTCACGCCTAAGTTTAACACTAGGATTTGAAAAAAAATACAGTATCAAGCACTACAGTTTTTTCTGACATTTACTGAAACAATGAAAAGGATTGCTTTTCATTTGGCCGAGAAAATTAATTTTACAATGAAAAGGTGTAACGCAAAATTTAGCTCATTTCAACACCAAATTCGATCGTTTGTATTGCCTCATTAAATGACTGAGTGAGCCTTGCAGAACAAAAGAATCGGTTGTCCAGGCTGCTAACTGATGATAGGAAACATAAACCCCCGGGCTACTGCAGGAGGCAAGGTTTATGACCAAGAAATACAATATTGATTTTCCCTTTGTGTGTGTGTGCCATGTACCATGAACAATTACGTAATAGTATTGACTTTTGTTGAACTTGTTAAATGTAGGCCCTAAATTGCCCCTAAAAGGTCAGTGAACTTGCAACTCATCACTCCTACCAGAGATCTTCTCTCTGCTCATAACAAGTGAACAGACTTGTTTTCATTTACAAACAGGGGGGAGGCATTTCAGACTTTGCTCAAAATTGGGAATATTGGCTCAATTTTTATAGGCTAATAAAAACTTGGAACATTTTTTGATACCAAATAAGCTAAATTTTAGTCCAAACAAAAAATTGCTTAAAAATCCAGGAAATTCATATATTTTGGTGGCTGTTTCGTTAATTTGTTTTATTTTTGGGTCACTTTATAGACGATCGGATACACATTCATACGCAAACTGAAATCAGGGCTGTTTTTAACAGTTTTTCAGCTATGCCCTATTGGAATTACAGGTTCCTCCCCCATTTTATAATGCTTTCAATGTTTTTTTGGTCATCTTAAACACAATTCCTCTATGGCTAATTGGAATTTCAATTTTTTTTTGCATTTTGCAACACTTTTATAAGTTTTTGGTAGAAATCCGGAATTCCAGATATTTTTGCTCTTCACTTCTGGATTTCCAGAAATTTTTGGGGGTGGCTAATGGAAATCCAGTTTTTTTCGATCAAAATCTTATTCCTCAACCCCCTTGAACACAATATTGTTAACTGGATTTCCAGACTTTTTTGCTCCTCACTGCTAGAATTCCAGAATTTTTTTGGATGGCTAATGGAAATCCAGTTTTTTTCCTGATCAAAATCTTTTTCCTCAACCACCTTGAACACACTTGCTATCTGGATTTCCAGACTTTTTTTGCTCTTAGTGTGAGGATTTCCAGATTTTTAGAGCATCAAGTTTCCATATCCTCTATGGGGGGTGTGCATACTTTACCTGGAATAGCCCATTATGCTAAAATGGTGCTAACCAATGTGTTTATCAGTGTCAGGAGACTTTGCGTTGCCTGAACAGTACGACAAATGACACTCAACTGATTTGTTATTCGCCGTACATAGTGCACTTACGTCCACGGCTAATTCACCGTGACCTTTCCAGCCATAAACCCGCTTATTGAAGATTAAACCGATATTATGCAGTACTAAACCATTATATAGTAATCTATTGTCCAATGCAAATTTATTACCACCTGATAATATTGATCCAATGAGCGACCGAATTGTCCGCTACGGCCGACTAATCCAATCGATAATGACTCTATTCAGCATCGAAGTGGTTACGTAATTCTCTTGGTTACCGGATCACGCTACTTTGGTATGCCTTCGAGTGCCATATACTTTATGTGGTGATCATTTCGATCGTGGTTCATTACTCTAGCGCGTGATCCCGTTGACATAGTAACATTACGTAACTTCGATACTGAATTGACATGTACGAGCGGAGCTCCAGTGACCGAGTTTTGGGATATTTTTCACTGGTTTGCAGCTGTTTGCTGTCATTTACTCATCAAGGCGGACCACCGTTATTATAAGGACTATGCCAATTATTTAAAGATTGACATGTAGAGAATAAGCCATAATTGATTGACAGAAAGTACTAGATTTGTACCTATGATGGTTTTATGACACCAATCTTCAAAATACGATCAAAAAATGGCTGCCTGGTGAAGTAAAATGTGCATTGGAATAACACGGCGAGTTTGGATAGATGGTAGGATTTCTTTTTAATAAAAATGTATGTTCCCCCGTTATTAAAGCTTGTACCGGGTTGAAGATTCAGATATTTGGAAAAGAGTAAGTAATTGAAACATATAGAGAAAGTACTAAAATCATAGCTTTTATACTTTTTGATATATGATACTAACTAGTTCATCCCAAATAGCTACAACACAGCGCTACCAGTAGGGTTCAATTGCCTATTGTGAGTGCCCCTGTGTTGTGTGCATACATGTAGTTAACAATAACTGCATGACGAGATGTAACAGGATTGACTACCATAACGACCATAACAATAGGTTAAAACAATTTTTGAATATATCGCCCTGCACTATAAGCAGGTTGCACTCATCACCTGTGTATGTCTGCAATAATACAATACCGTTCTTTTCAAAGATATGAATCTTACAGGTGCGAGTGATCAGCGTGATATGAATATTCTATAGTGCAGTGCGATATATTCAAACATTGCTTTTTAACTTATTGCTTTGGTAGTTAACCCTAGCTGTTACATCATCACTTCTACGGCGAATTGGTGTTTTGAAAAATAGTAATAAATGAGTATGATCCTTAATGTAATGCTCTACGTGCTAGCCATGCGCTCCAATAGAAAAATTTCAAGTTTTGAAATATTTTCTCAAAATATCAAGAGCTATCTTAAGAACTACTGAAATAATAGGCCTACTATGCTTGTTTGTACTCATTTTAATGCATTTGTCATGCTGATTCCAAATATGGTCATGAAAATTTACATTTGTGTACATCCACATCAAAATGATGCACTTGTCGGCTGCTACATGTGCCTCATTTCACATAATAGCTAGGAATAAATACCAGACTCATCTCAAGTGGAGGTCACTTCAAATCATCCCCAAGTGACATGGTTATGGAATGTTCTCTGTAAAATCAGCCATATGCCTTTGGGGATGATATAAAGTGACCCCCACTTGAAATGAGTCTGGTATTTATTATCAGTCATTATGTGAAATGAGACACATGTAGCAGCCGACAAGTGCATCCTTTTGATATGGATGTACACATTTTTGAATTTTGATTTCTTTTTTTTTTAAACTTGTCGTCTGCAGTCGACACCCGCATGAAGAGAGTTCAATTTTGTTGGGCCATAATGTTTTAGTTACTATTACTAGTACGTATTTAGATCCTTGAAGGAATATCACAACAGGAAATGGCAAAGTTAAATGTCAAAGAGCGAAGAGCGATGAGGCGTAACAACAAAGTGAATTGTCAAAATGTCATGTCATTGTATTGGACTATATGGGTCCTGATTTCTTGGAATCAGCACAATGAACGGGCTAAATTCGTGCCATGTTATTTCTATGAGGAAATGGATCTTTAGGAATGGTTGACATCTACCTACTGATCCTAAATTCATCAAAATCCATTATATTTATTTATTTATTTATTTATTTATTTATTTATTTATTTATTTATTTATTTATTTATTTATTTATTTATTTATTTATTTATTTTGTTATCTATTTTGTTACTTAGTTATATATTAATGTTTATATTTCTTGTTTATCCATGAAAGTTATCATCTAGGCAACAGCTACAGATACTGTTTCCTGTGTCAGATATTTGCATCCCGCTAGATTTGCGTGCCAAAATGGATTTTAATCTTTGTCAATTTTGGGGTGCTGATTTCAAAAACATTAGGTGCCATTTTTTAATGACGTATTCAGTCACCATTTCTCATTATTCCTATATCTCAGCTTCTGTACAACATAGAACAATAAAATGGTACGTATTTCTGAAAGTTAGGTAATCATCTGTAGAAAAGTAATACTGACTTTTAAAAAGAAGTCCCATTCTCGTAACGAATCTACCCCCCCACACACACACACCCGTAGGACTTTTAACGCACCCCGCACACCGACATCGCCCGGTTAATAATTACATTATACAACCAGAGACACTGAAATGAATACACGAGATCGATACACATGTAAATGTGCTATGCACGATTGATATTCAGACGATAAATCTTTGGATACCGGGGTGGAAAATGATGAATATCTCCCGTAAATGATTTGGTATAAAGAAACCAGATGTGGTTCCTTGCACTTGAATATATATTTTGAACAGATATGATAGTCGTTAGTTTGCGGCTTGAGAGAGTAGCTTGCGTCTTGAGCTGAAAAAGTGACCACAATTCAAGATTTTAAATAGCGCAGCGTAGACCCTCGTGGAGGTAGTCTCGGGCCAGACTTCAGGATCGACGAGGGTCAGACCGACTGACACAAACTGACTGTGTAGGAGACTATCGTAGAGGCAGTCTATTATGTCTATAAGCAGATGACAATGGCTAATGTATGCTCGCTGACCGTACAGAGGTCAGTCACAGGTATTGTCAATAGCCTTAGTCGGATGTCCTTCAGCCCACCATGCATTTAAAAACTATTAATAGGGATGACCATCATAATTTCATGTTGCCCCTACTGCTACATAAGATTGATTTCTGAAAGAACTCATCAACAGAAGTATTTCGGTGGTTAAATGGTCAAAATCGGTCAAAAACTTTTCGAATTATGAATTATGAACGAAATAAATTGACAAAGTCTAAAAATAGCAATGTGAGCAAAATTGGTATAACTTAGCATATATTTACCTTTTTATATTTCTTTATTTTAATATCTATGCAAACATGAAACAAGCATATTGTGAAAGTATCAAAGGGGTTTCTTATGAAATGGCACTTTACTAGTCAATAGCTTTAAGTATTTCTTCAAATAAAACCGAGGCACTGAAATCATGCTTTTAGAAAACATTTGCCAAAAATCATCCATAATGGCCGAAGTGGCACAAAATCAAAAGTCCAGGTGAACTTTTTTTCCACAACAATATACACTACACATAAAGGTGGGCATACACGAGTAAATTTCAATTGCAAGGCCCATTACTTAGTGGGTGAGATTATGTGCTCACGGACCATGAAGCTCAGCAATTGATCAAAATACACGAAGCAATGGGTGGCCTTGCATCGTGCTCACAGGTTTGGGGATATACTCAAAACATAAGTAGTGGCTAATGATTTTCGTAATCATATCCAAATGGCTCATGTCTTGTCCTGAAAGCAAAAGATTGCCATCCTCTCCTGTATCTATACAATTTTCCATAAAGAAAAGGCTAAGGAAAACTAAGATCAAAAGGGCTAAACACCACCACCGCCAACAACATAGGCCTACAGGTGTACTATAACAGTAGCATGTGCCCGGGAGCATGTGCACACATTTATCATGTTGTGGATGGTGAATCAAGTTGGTCCCTACATTTCCCAAATGAATGCAGCGACCAGCTCGTGTTCACTCAGCTGATTGGCTGAAGGAGGTTAGATTGCATGCAACAACCTTGAAAGTAGAGCATGTCTCTACCTTTTTGCCTGTTGCTCGGGGGATTAATTTGCCTGATGCTTGGGGGATTAATTCCTTGCAAATCCAAAATACACGGAGCAATCTTTTTCCAAGGTCTGTGCAACAGGCAATTGCTTGGAAATTTGCCTCGTGTATGTCGGCCTTAAGAAAAAACTAATGTACTACAAGGGATTTTCAACATAGAAATCTAAACAATCAAGTACCAACATGCATTGCTTTGTCCTGATATCACCTCTGGGGTTTTAACAAAATGTTTAAACTCTATTGTGATTGGCAGCAGCATAAGGTATCTCTTTGATAGCTGATAATGCCCAGCCATTCAGCAAGTGGCTAATAACTGACCTCGATAGGCTTGAATGAATACTGTCATCTGCTACAAAACCATCACACTCTAGGACCTGGTCACTCCATAATGCTACAGGGAGCACAGTACTTTAACAATGGAGTGAAAGACTCATTATTGATTAGGCGCGTATTTTAAAAGTACAGCTCATGTGCCGTGCGTGTATAGCAGCAAGTCATGTCAGTGCAGATGGTATAGAATATGTTTAGGGTTGAGATCAGGTGAAAAATACAACAAATGAGCACGAAACTTCACATTTATGTTCAGAAAGGTGTCTATTTAACATGATTCGAAAGGTGTATGGAAATTCCAAAGGGAAGCTGGTGATTTAATTTTTAACTCGAGATCTACTTGTCCATTGTTTCAACCTTTTTACAGAGGGTATGATAGAGGTAATAACGACAACTCTGCCATATTACAGCTCAGTAACAGGTTTTCACCTGTTCTTATTCATCTGAATATTGTGTGCCATTCTGAGCAGTGCTGCACTTGGCCACTGGCAATTAAGCGCACTGTGGCGATGGACCAATTTTGACTCACACTTACAGAAAAACCAAATAAATTATGTTGCTGTAATTTGCAGGATAGTTACAAAACATAATTGGCATTAATATCTCCAATTTTTACAGAAAAATTATGAAAAATAAAAGAATGAGCTCAATTTAGAAATGTCTGTGCAAGCAGTGCACAGTTGAGCTTCCTGCATGTCTATGGGAGTGTTCTAATCAAGTTGATGGTTCATTGGTCATCCCTACTATTAAACAGGTGGGAACACAATGGCCATGTATGGCTGTGGATTCAACCTACCATGGCATTTTCTGCCATGAAGATATCGGGGCGATGACACTGTGCCCCGGGACGAGGGGAAGAGTGACTAGAACTCTTATTTTGTGTCCCATCCCATGCACAGGTTAACAGTAAATTGTTTACTTGCATGTTGCCGCTCTTTCCTTTCCTTCCTTTTATTTTTTAAAATGACATATAATACTCAGTTCTACACATGCCATCAATCAACAGTGTTTTAGACGAAAACCAGTCCGAAAGAGGGGCGGTCACCCCTTTCCCAAACCACCCCCGTACTATCATATGCCCCTGCTACACACTATTCAACATTGTAAAGTGCCAAAGGAAAAAAAACAGTGTAGCGGGGAAAAAGTATGATTCGGCAGTCACCACCCGGGAGTTACCGAGTGTGGCGGAAATAAATTGTCTTCTATATTTTCAATTAAAGTGGAAATTGAAGGTCAAAGGATAGGTATATTGTATGAGGGTTTAGTTTGTTTATCGTGTTTTTAAATGCTTCTATTTGTATAAAACGTCGACGACTTTGTTCCTAGACCCTGTATCCCACCCTGCTGTATCCTTGACGCTCACGGCTGTTTGATGTATATAGAATTGGCTTCATTATTAACTAAATGCAAACTATAGATGGCGCTATTTATCCTAAATCATATTTCTTTATTTGCAAGGGGTAGGTGATTAATACTGCCATTAAAACAGCTGGAATAGGTGAAACAAGCAACAAGGAAATTTTATAAACATATTTTATCAAACAATAAAAGGAGTTGTTTGTATTAAAAGCTTGAAAGATCAATTTCCAGTAACTAAATAGCGCCACCATTTTTGTCATTCATAGATACATTTTGTATCCGAAAAAGCTATAAAGATGTTATAAAAATGAATAATTTTGCAAAAGAGGGAAAATTAAAGTTGAGAATGACTCAAAAGCATCTGTATACATTAGCATGATATCACATTAGCTGTGCAGGCCTAAAATTTGGTTGTACATGATGTTTTGTTTGAAAAACTAATAAATGATCCCATCAAACAACCGTGCGCTAACACCCCGCCGCCAACGGCCAATACGCGCTAGCAAGCGAAAAGAAAACACGGGGATCCTTTGAAATATTTCGGCCTTGGTAAGACAGATTCACCGGCTGCTTTTGTCATCAAATAGAAAGATAACGGGACGGCCATTATTAGCCCTAGAACTCTGGCCATAGTATCCGTTTTTACTTCCACTAGGGCCAGAGGCACTTACATTGAAAAATTTGTTGGAGATGCTTGAACGATCCAGTACAAAAAATCAATGCTTGATCGAACCAATACAATTGTGTGTCAGGTCACTAATTAACATGATAAAACCCACTTGAGAACACACAATCGCCAGTCATTTCTAAAGACGCATTTATACTCAATCGCTTTTGCAGAAATCTGAATCGCACGCATGATCAGTGTACTAAATCGCCGTCGTATTTGCCTGCTGAACATGCGCATGAATCGCTGTTTTTCAAAAGCGACACGTAGGCCTATATTGACACCCTCTGTCGGTCAAGGATTCAGTCTGATGATGAGGAACCCATGGGTATAAACACAGCTTTACACAATGACTAATTTACATAGGCACAAAAGACCGTGTTCATGTAGCGTTACTCAGCCAAACATGGCAGAGTAGGTCCCGGATGACGGTACATGTTCCTATCTCCTCAACGTTAACCTTTCCAACAAGGAAAGAGATACGAAAAGCGAACGTCTAGCCATTATCCAAAATAAGTGGTTATACATGAAGATAGATTATCATGAATTTCTGTAGTTCATTCTTGTATTGGACCCTTATTATGAGTTTGAGGGCCTGTTTTTGGAACATTTTATAGAGGTGGTGATGTCACAACATTGTTTTAAGTATTATTTTGTGCGGGGGACCCACTCCGATATATATGGGCTACGCATACGCTGTAATAATAAACACGTGAAAAAAGGATCGGATTTTCGCCATCGGACGTCGTTTTGGGAATAAGGGGTAAATTTTGCACTGTTTTGACATGAATGGTGTGTTTTTGGAACAACGCTCATCACCATTAAGGCCTAGGGTAATGTTTATGGACCTTCATTTAACATTGCTCATTTATGTATTTCACTTGACCCATATCGTGATTGTCTTTGCAACTCTTGATAACACTTTTTTGCAGATGGACATTACCAGTTCCGGATATCCATTGTAACTGGACAATACATGGACCAAGATATAATCGGCAAGGGGATGTTTGTATCCGATTTTGGAATGTAGATGGCACCACCAACTATGTATCTGACATCTTCAAGTATAGTGGAAGATATTTCTGCAAAGGCTCCAGGAATCATTTTTACGTCTCTGCACCCTTTGAAAAAATCGACCAGATTGAGATATGGATCCATCGTGTTGGCAACTTTACAGACCTGAAGTGGTTTGTGGATACGATTACATGTACGGAGGGACGGACCAAACATAAGACGCTGTTTCCGATTACACGATGGATAACAATGAGATCTCAGGTATATGTCATTCAAAACCATATAATGAAAGACAATAATAAACAGACTAGTTCGCCTCTGAAATTCTGACAACTGGACAGAAAATGCCGTACTGCGCAGGTTGGCAACCAATCACGGCGCGCCTTTGCCCTGACGTCAGACGCAATTTAGTCTTTTTATCTCTGTCTTTCATTATACACATGTGCTGCATGCAATCACAAGGGGAGGGGTTGGGTAACCTGGGTTCTCCTCTGAACTTTGTGGTAGAATCAACAAGGGAAGATTTAAATCAGGCGTTTGCCGTTTTTGTTTCCTCTCCAACTAGATTGCATGGCGCAAATGGGCAAGGACTGCGATTTTGCCCCTCCTCCAGACTGCTTGATGTGCACGGATCACAATAATTATAATAATATTGTTTTAAGGCTCGTTGTATGCCTCTAATGTTGACATCCATTTTCTTTCAGATCATCACAGCAGTAGATTCATGTCTTCCACAGTTTGATAGGAACGCGGAAAGACGACATGAAGCAATATTTATGGACAGAGACTGGTTCTACTTTTCTCACTTTGCAGGGGGCATTCCAACAATGGTAATAATATATTGTTAAAATACTAAAGAATCCAACGAGCCGAGTGATGCTCTGCACCAAACTGGTGTTGTGACTGCCCAATTGGGTGGATTAAATCCGCTTAAAAATCGATGCTGAATTGTATTGTGTTGTAAACTTTCATCATTCTTTTCTCTGCGTGTAACAAGGGTGATGGAATGCAGTTTAATATCCCCGCCAAGACCACATCATTTCACATTTTAGGTGGGATAGACCTAAAGGGGGACCCAGCTATGGCTGCCATTGAGGTGTAGGAATGCGTGAAAATGTACAAGGGTTGGGAGTGGGCACTGTGGTAACTCAATATTGAGGTTTGCATGCGGTGTCACCCTGAATCAGCTGTTTCTGAGTGTATTGTTGACGTCGAGAAAACAAATTAACAAGTATTAGCTACAACAACTGATGTGCTTCAAGAAAGCTGGCACTTAGATAGCCATATTATTAAACTTGTCGTCAGTGGTTTTCAACATATATGTCTATATTATAAACATTAAAATGTCAGCCCAATCAGGTAAAATTAATGATTTATCCTGAATTACCATGTTGAATTTCACACTACCTCCGGATTCTAAGTGTATTATATCGATTGTAGGGTCACACTATAATCGACAATGGGTAAATCACTGCGCTTTTTAAAATGGGTCAAATATTGGTCAAAATTTTCTCCTCGTCTGCGGACGCTGTACTTGACAAAACTGAACAGTATGGCTCACAACAGACAATTTTATAATGCTGGCGATATTAAACTTTTCATATTATGGCAAAATATTGGCAATGTAATACAAAATCACGAGTGGCAAATCCACCCCCACATCACCTTATGACATACACAAACACTTTTCGTTGAAGACGTTGTTCCTATTAAAAGTTATCTAACGATATGTGGAAATTGTATTAAAACGAGTTGCGTGAAAGATTGTTTCCCAGCAAACACAAAAACGTTTCAAAACGTTTTAAATAAGTTATCTTTTGGCTTTTGGTTTAGGTCAAAACGTTTTAATAACATTAAAATGTCGGGTTATATAAAGGTCATGATAACGTTTTAATTAGTTATTGTAAACAATTTTTTTGCCAAATATTGTGTCAATACTTAAATAACATTATGTTAAAATATTTGAACCCAGCAAACACAGAAATGTTCTCAAAATGTATTTTTTTTTCAAAACCTTTTAATAACATTTAAATGTCGGGTTATATAAAGGTCATGAAAACGTTTTTAAAACGTTATTGAAAATATTTTGGGCAAACATTTTTCGCAAAATATTTTTTCAAACCCAAAATAACATTTTGTTTAGAATGTTTTGTATCAAGTTTTCAAGAATGTTTTTGGAATGTTATTAAAACGTTTTTATACCCTTTATATAACCCGACATTTAAACGTTTTCTGTAAAACATTTTTGTTTTCTGTGTATCTGATTATCAAAAATGATTTTTAAGGTTATGAAAACGTTTTATACACTTAATATACCCTTTAAAGGTGAACCTCATTGAAAATAAAGTTATGTATCAATGGAAAGCTTATGATGTCAGGAAGCAGAACAGAATATTTTTTATTTGCATAGCGTACCAGGCTAGACATAATCTCCATGCAAAGATTGGATATTGGCACCCCCTAAATTACAAAACGAAATCGTTCAAATTGGGCGCTTTCGTTGATGACGTCAGCCCAGGGACACACAGTTACTTCCGGGTTTGATTGTAAACACAATGTCCGTGTATTACTGTGGCATGCATCGGGCCAATGCACGAATTCAGTCATTGTCAACTTACTTTACATGAAAAATATCTTCAATAAAATAAGAATAACATGAAGGAAATATCATGATCAAATTAAGAATGAAGTTCCTGAATAAAGTGTGTGGATTTAAAAATGGGAAAAGTGCTGGCCGGGGTGATTTGGGATAGGCCAAGCCATCCACGATATGCATAGGGAATATTACAGTAAAGCACGAAGAGCGAAGATTCGCCGAAGAACCGGAATGAAAACAGATTACAAAAAAATAACTGCTAGTGCTACCAGTACAGATCGTCACACCAAGTTGAGATGAACTTATCACAATGAGAAAATGAAGGAATAGAATAAGGTACATGTACAGGATTTTTTAATTATTTCTTAGCTTTACCACCAGTCATGGCCGGTCACGTATGATAGGCGAACTCGTATAGATACATACGGGATGAGCTCAGTGACTGACTGAGTCTCACTACGCCGAGTGTTCAGTATCCGCGACTGTACTGAACTTGCAGACAAAATGACCGATTTGATATTCACATTCTGATATTTCCAACTTATTGCTTCATCAGCAAAATTTATTCCTGTAAATGTTCCAAATATAAGGGAACGATTGATCAAATCTGCTGAAACACCCCATGAAACACGGAGGACGAAGCCCCGAAGCGAGTCGCTGTGTTTGTGCATATCCGTCCCTGCAATTCAGCAGCAATTTACGCATCGTGTTCGGTAATCCATAAAACATGAATGTTTCACTTTTTCAGTACCGTACACTGATTGTACTATCATTAAAGAATCATGACACAAGTGACAATATTTTAATTTTATTCAGATTTCAGAATTCCATCAAATAACGGCATACTAAGCCTAAATTGTATTTATTTTATAATAAAGTATCTGCCGAGTATCTGTTTCTTTCAATCGCGATTGTGTGGAAAGAATGTATTACCGCCGCAATACGCTAAATATGAAAACCTTTTATGGGCTGGATTTGATGAAATCGGCGGTTTGTTATTAATTTTTTGATTACTGCAAGACGATATTTTTTTTAATCAGACATTTTAAAGTGAATCAAGAATATATAGGGAATGTCACAAACAACTATTTAATTTGTTATTCGATCATGTTTATTCAGTCCATGACATGAACGGTAGCAGCATTTGCGCATGGGATTGGTCCCAGCGCGAAATTCAAACTCAATTACCCAGTTATAGCCAGCCAGTTATGACTGATTTTGTCAAAATGTACGGAAAATTTATGTGTTGACAATAATTCTATTATTTCTAATATATATAGAAGGAACCAGCAATTTGAAGATTCCTCTAATTTCAAGCTTTATTGTGAAAATCAGACTTGCCGGGCAGCTTGCAAAGTACAGGAAGCAAGTCTTGTTTACATGTTTCCGAGTAGGATCACGTGACTGCGAACCCTGAGCTTACGTCACGAGCATTCCCAAGGTCATAGACGATTGATTTGGGTGCTTTTTGGGCGCCTTAAAAAAGACCAAAAATTCAATCATTTTTTTAATTTTTCAGCTTTATTAGCCATCAAAAAAATCGGAAAAAATAATTTTTAATATCCTGACATCATAAGCTTTCCATTGATATATAACTTTATTTTCAATGAGGTTTACCTTTAAATAACCCGACATTTAAACGTTTTCTGACAACCTTGTATAACCTTTTGCGAATGATGTCGAAAACGTTTTGTGTTTGCTGGGTTGTTATTATAGTGGTTCTCATATTGTTTTTACAATTTCTTTCAGACTGATGTGTTAATAACTTCCCAAAGGTTCAGCAAGAAATACTTCGATGTAAGTTTCGTTTTAATTCAGCCATATTAGCTGTACATTAAAGCCATAATATACGATCTTATTATTATGAAATTGGGTAATTTGTTTAAAGCCTATTTTTTTGCATATTCGTAAGGCCCAAACTGAAAAGAACCATTTTGGCCTAGTTAATTATTTATAAATGTGTAGAATAATCAGGCCATATATTTATAATATGTGACACGATCTGGTCCATGGAGGCCATAGAAAACATTTTTGAAAATTGAGTTACTAGAATTATTACCTTATACAAACATTAAGCTATCATGTACGGAAAACGCCAAAGGTGTAGCATATATGGTCTTATGAAGTTTTGCGATGTCTATATTTTCTTATGCATTTTATTGTTTTTTACTCTTTTTTTTGCCTATATCTCAATTTCAAATTTGCCGCCCTTGGCTTCCATGGACCAGATCGTGTAACATATTATGTACAGTTGAAACAATTCATCTATGTGATGCTTTTATCATTTTTTATATTTTGTAGAATGTGTTTTTACAGCAAGGAGTAGTGAACAAGATCAAACAATTTCTGCTGCCTATATTTACACTTAAGTGGCGGCGTCTGACGGACCTTGACAATATCTACGGCAGCTGCTGTCTTGCCTTTGAAAAACCACCGGTAAGTAAGGCCAAAAATTGAAGATATCCCTCTCCATACTCGGAGCCAGAAGAGGTATCACGGGGATTGAACAGGTTTCCATGCTAGTGTGGGTATAAGGCGGGACTATTTTTTTTAATAGAAGAAAAGCAGGACTCTTCATTAAGTACTACTTATCACTTGAGCCTTGTAAAAGCAACTCTTATGTTAAACGCAAACGATGTAAAAAAACTGTTGGTTGTAAATCTTAGGAAGTCCTAGGGCTTATAATTCACCAGGAAAGTGTTACGTTAATCCGATTATCAACTGGATCACGCTTTTGAGTTCTGCATCACGATTGAAACGATCGCAATACAAAGTCTATAGTCGTGTTCACACAGTCGGATTTAAGTCACTTAATACCGGTAATAAGTCACTAATACCGGTTGTAAGTCGCTTATTACCGGTAATAACTCACTTATATCCGACTGTGTGAACACGACTTATGGCATGTACTACCAATATCAAAAGGTGCGTGATCCAGTTACCAAGGAGTTATGTAACCACTTCGCTGGCGAATAGGACATTAAATCGCGGTGAAAGTCATTGCAATGGTATCAAGAAACATGTGCGCTTTGCCCCCTCCCTTTCAGCCCCAGTCAGATTAAATATCACTTATGTGGGCATAAAGACCTTTGGTGCCACTACTACAATGAATTCATCTAATTTTCTTGTATACATTACGCAGACTGTTGCTACGTACATGAGAGTTTTGAAAAGTGCAAAAGATGGCAAGTTTGACCAGACAGAGTTAGACAAGATTTTTGGAGCCCAGCGTCTTAATGGTACCAACCCAGTTGTCATAAGACGTGTCGAATCAGCTATAGATATTGAACAAGCGTAAGTAGATAGCAAGTTAAGCTATGCCATAGTCGATATTTGAAAAATGAAACAAAATGTTAATACATGCAGTTAAATTCAAAATAATGCCGATTTACTACAAAGCATAAAATAAACAGTTACGATATCGAACGTATTAATCATAATGCTTTCGTATGATGCCAAAAGTAATTATACAGATATAGGGCCCACTGCTTTGGACATTCTGACTTTGTAATCTACCAGTTTAGTGACTACAAAATCCCGATTATATAATGCCTTCTGCAAATGCACACTCTTCTAAGTCCAAGCGAACTACGGTGAAGTACATAATAGGCAAGGTTAACCAGACTGAGTTAGACAAAATATTTGGAGAACATCGTCTTACTGGTACTCACTCAGCTGTCGTAAACAGTGTATTTGAGTCAAAACCTCAGTGAGGCCATTCAAACTTTCAGAGTACGTACCACTTTTAAAAGCCATATTTTAAGCTCCTCCCATGTTCAAAAAATTGATACATTGCAAGTGTATTTCAGCTGTGATGAATGCCAATTGCTGACGAAGTTTAGGAAATATCACCTCAAACCCCTATAAATTTGATAATAACAGAACAATGTTGCATAAAGTCCGAAATTGTGTCCCCCACAAAGCTCTAATTCAGCTTCACTAAATCCGCCATTTTAGGCAGATTCGCTACATTATGAGAACCATAATGTAAACTCAGGGAAAGCACATTTTCTATCAAACAATTATTTTACACTATCTCCCGGCGCACCCCAATTAATATTTAGCCCGTGCGGTTTATGCAAACCCCTTCCAGACCAGTCTTGATATTTTTAGAAAATATTCCATACTAAATGTCAAGTCTGTACATAGATATGGTTGAGGTTGGTGTTGGGGATGGATTAGGTTGGAAGTGAGGTTCGAGGATGATGGTATTACATTGAGAATGTACCTATTGACAATAAAGTATCCAAATAAGGACTTCATACCAGTTTCAAAATGTAATACGATCTGTTTCAATCATGCCATAGGGGACATCGGGAATTTGAGATACATGAAGGCAATGAAAAATAGGGAGCAAACAACAATAATATAGGCCTACACAAGGTGAATTTGCAAAATAGACTCCTTCGCTGTGGCTAAACTAAATAGTGTCACAAATGATAAAGTCACACTTACACTTGTTCAATGTCTTTAACTGTCTTACTACGTCACTATGACAACAGGATTGGTACAATTAAAGGCCCATTCAGTGATTTGCTCATCCGGACGATCGTAAAAATCATCAAAATTCAGATTTTGGTACCTTTGTAATTGGCATAGATGTGCTAACATAGCCTGCTAGTGGTTCGGTCGAAAGCCGTGTATTTTAGACACAATAAAGCATTTGCATGATTCTGGACTTTTGATACTGACAGTACAAAAAGTCCGACTCGAGATCGAAAGAAGCTCACTCTCCACGTACCAACACGCGTTGCGTATTGTTTCTACTACTTATTACATCAGTACCCAGCAAACACAAAAACGTTTTAAAAACGTTTTTAATAAGTTATATTTTGGCTTTTGGTTTAGATAAAAACGTTTTAATAACATTAAAATGTCGGGTTATATAAAGGTCATGAAATCGTTTTAAAACGTTTTGTATGAAAACACACTACAACAATATTGAAATTTAAAAATTGTTACAAAATAGAGTGAAAATGGGTGTTTGTGACCTATATTTTGCAAAATTTTCTGACTCCAAGGGGGGGGGGGGGAGAACCCCACTCGGGCACCCCCAGAATGCCCCACAAAATATTTTTAAAATTGTCAGTCCCACCCCCATGTTAAAAATCTTCCAAAGCCAAGATATTGAACAATGTTAAGTTTGATGAACAGTAGACCGAATCACACAAGAAATTTGGTGCCCAGCGTCTTATTGAGCTTTATTGGTACAAATTCTGTTGTCAAAAGACGCGTTGAGTCAGCTAAAGATATAGAACAACGGTATATAAAGTAGATGGCAAGTTTGACCAGCTATTAGGTGCTCAGCTTCTTACTAATCCTGATGTCATAAGACGTGTTGAATAAGTTAAATACATGTATTAAACAAGCGTAGGCGTACGAAATTTGGTGCCCTGCGTCTTAAAGGCCCTTTCAGTGATTTCACAGGAACATTAAAAAAAATGGAAATTTGTCAGAGTTGCTTAGAAATAAAGAATAAGTCTACAGAATTTCATTAAACCACTTTTCCCTGAATACATCGACAAATTAGTCAAAAAAACAGAAGTTTTAGAAAGGTTTTCTACTTCAACTCAGATCGACTCGAGAAAACAGTGCGCCACCAATCGACTGGAAAAACTTCCTAGTCCAGTGTTTCTAACACGGGGGAAGTAGAGTCTAAAATTGATTTAAAACAGACGCTTAATTTTTGTAGTAGAAAACAAAATAAGCAATTAAAGGTCACCGAGGCAAACTAACGGTCAATTCAAATATGAAAAACAGTTAAAATTGTGTATTTTGTTTAAAATAGTAGCTACCCAGCAAACACAAAACGTTTTCGACATCATTCGCAAAAGGTTATAAAAGGTTGTCAGAAAACGTTTAAATGTCGGGTTATATAAAGGGTATATTAAGGGTATAAAACGTTTTCATAACATTACAAATCATTTTTTGATAATCTACTGCTCAGCAAACAAAAAATGTTTTACAGAAAACGTTTAAATGTCGGGTTATATAAAGCGTATAAAAACGTTTTAATAACATTCCAAAAACATTTTTGAAAACTTGATACAAAACATTCTAAACAGAATGTTATTTTGGGGTTGAAAAAATATTTTGCGAAAAATGTTTGCCCAAAATATTTGCAATAACGTTTTAAAAACATTTTCATGACCTTTATATAACCCGACATTTAAATGTTATTAAAACGTTTTGAAAAAAATATTTTAAGAACATTTCTGTGCTTGCAGGGTGCAAATATTTTAAAATAATGTTATTTAAGTGTTGACAAAATATTTGGCAAAAATGTTTGCAAAAATAGTTTACAATAACATTTTTAAAAACATTTTAAGAATATTGTTGTAGTGTGTTTTCATACAAAACGTTTTAAAACGATTTCATGACCTTTATATAACCCGACATTTTAATGTTATTAAAACGTTTTTATCTAAACCAAAAGCCAAAATATAACTTATTAAAAACGTTTTTAAAACGTTTTTGTGTTTGCTGGGTACTGATGTAATAAGTAGTAGAAACAATACGCAACGCGTGTTGGTACGTGGAGAGTGAGCTTCTTTCGATCTCGAGTCGGACTTTTTGTACTGTCAGTATCAAAAGTCCAGAATCATGCAAATGCTTTATTGTGTCTAAAATACACGGCTCTCGCCCGCACCACTGGTAGGCTATGTTACCACATCTATGCCAATTACAAAGGTACCAAAATCTGAATTTTGATGATTTTTACGATCGTCCGGATGAGCAAATCACTGAATGGGCCTTTAATTGTACCAATCCTGTTGTCATAGTGACGTAGTAAGACAGTTAAAGACATTGAACAAGTGTAAGTGTGACTTTATCATTTGTGACACTATTTAGTTTAGCCACAGCGAAGGAGTCTATTTTGCAAATTCACCTTGTGTAGGCCTATATTATTGTTGTTTGCTCCCTATTTTTCATTGCCTTCATGTATCTCAAATTCCCGATGTCCCCCTATGGCATGATTGAAACAGATCGTATTACATTTTGAAACTGGTATGAAGTCCTTATTTGGATACTTTATTGTCAATAGGTACATTCTCAATGTAATACCATCATCCTCGAACCTCACTTCCAACCTAATCCATCCCCAACACCAACCTCAACCATATCTATGTACAGACTTGACATTTAGTATGGAATATTTTTTCTAAAAATATCAAGACTGGTCTGGAAGGGGTTTGCATAAACCGCACGGGCTAAATATTAATTGGGGTGCGCCGGGAGATAGTGTAAAATAATTGTTTGATAGAAAATGTGCTTTCCCTGAGTTTACATTATGGTTCTCATAATGTAGCAAATCTGCCTAAAATGGCGGATTTAGTGAAGCTGAATTAGAGCTTTGTGGGGGACACAATTTCGGACTTTATGCAACATTGTTCTGTTATTATCAAATTTATAGGGTTTGAGGTGATATTTCCTAAACTTCGTCAGCAATTGGCATTCATCACAGCTGAAATACACTTGCAATGTATCAATTTTTTGAACATGGGAGGAGCTTAAAATATGGCTTTTAAAAGTGGTACGTACTCTGAAAGTTTGAATGGCCTCACTGAGGTCAAATGTTATAAACTTAAGGTACAAATCAACTGCGCGGATTCTTGGTTGGAGAATGAACTCTCGCTCTTTCTTTGTGCCCAGTAAGTTTATAACATTTGGCCCCAGGGGGGCATTTAAAATTTCTGAGTGCGTACCACTTTTCAGAGCCATATTTTTAAAGCTCCTCCCACTTTCAAAACTGGTAGATTACAAGTGCATTTCAGTTCTGACGAATACTTATTGGTATTTATGTTCAGTAAATATCACCTCAAACCTCAAAAAATTTGATAATATCAGAATAATGCTGCTCAAATTCAAAAATTTTAACCCCCACAAAATTCAAATTCAGTCTACATAAATCCGCCATTTTAGGCTAATTCACTACATCATGAGAACCATACTTTAATCTAATGGAAAGCACATTTTCTGTCAAAAAAATACTTAACACCATCTTCCGACACACCCCAATTAATATTTATCCCGTGTGGTTTATGCAGACCCCTTCCAGACCAGTCTTGGAATTTTGCGAAAAAATATTCCATACTAAATGTCAAGTCTGTACATGTATTTGGCCCCATCTAGGTTTCATTATCATTGAGGTATAGGACTTTTAATTTTTTCGGAGAAGAGCAGGTAGGGCAACTACTTTTAGAAAAATTAGCATGGTTCATTTTTTTATATTACATTTTTTTTACTAAAATTGGGGTTATAGCGCCCTCAACGGACACCCTCTCCATAGGGCTACATGTAAAGACCAGTTATAGAAAAATGGCCCTAAAATAAAAACGCCTCATTCATTTTCCCTCAAATTTTGCGTATGATGTAGATTTAACATCTGAAATGTAATGCAAGGGATGTCGTTGCTGCTCTTCTAAATTCATGTGTAAAATGTCCGCCCCAGACCAAGGTATCCTGCCGTTACCATAACATTACTGCATCCCAAAACAGCTTTCAAAATTTGTGACTCAAATGAGGCAAAATTTTGATAAATTAACCATCTATATTTCATTGACCTACAAAAAGGAGGTCATTGATCCAGAAGGCAGGAAGCTGTAACCCATAATGCTTGCAGCATGTCCCCGTATGATCATTTGTGTTGAGTAGCCCCCTATGAACTGGAACTCCCAAGTAAGATTGTTGAAATAAATGTACTTTTACCCAATACTCAATGAGAGAACGATTTTTTGCATTGTCTTTTTTAAAGACATTTCTTGTTTCCTTATTAATCAGAATGAAGCGGCCTGATGGAGTAGAGGGAAGTTTAGATGACCTGCTCAAACCTCACATGGAGGGGAATACATTGGAAGAAGCTGTGGAGAAAGAGCTGTTGTACAAGGTGGACTACACAAACACCTTAGCAGATGTCCCATGCAAAACTGGATTTGTAAGTTAAATGAACAAATTAATCATCATTAATGCTCTTCGTGCTAGTCATAAGCTTCAACATAAAAAGACCAAGTTTTGAGAAATTTTCTCAAAATATCAAAAGCTATCTTAAGAACCATTGAACCAATACTAGGCTTGTTTGTACTCATTTTAATGCATTTTTCATGCTGATTTCAAATATGGTCATGAAAATTTACAATTCTGAAATTTTTGAAAAATTTAAATAAAATTGGAAACTTGTCGTCTGCTGTCGACACCGGCGTGGAGAGAGTTAAGAATTATGTTAAAAGCCCCTAAAGATCCCAACATTTTTACGCTCACGGCCCGTTTCTTGAAATGTAATTGTAATTGTAATTGTAATTTCTTCTGAGTTATAATGTTTACCCGGCCCTACTGTGTTCTCTAAGGCTCCCTTGAATAAACCAGGAATAACCGGGCCCTTTTAAACCAGTCAAAAATTGACAACATAATTATGCGATGGCCTGTATTAGACCAAAATTAACGCGAGTTTGCGCATCTCAGCATTGCATTTGATAATTTCATGTGCTTTGCTCATTTATTTAAGAGATTTGAGCCTTTTCTTTCCTGTTTTTCCTTCTTTTGACCCGTTCTTTTCTCCTTCCTCAACTTTGCAAGACGGTGGCAGACAAGCTTTTGAAGACGACATGACCGACTTGTATTTTTTATTGATAAATCTCCAAAGTGAATGCAAAACCATTAAAATCAAAAGTTCATTTTCTCATGAACATGATGAAAGCCCCCGTAGTTAATACACCTAGGAGTCAGTCTCGATGTTTATTGCGTGGTGTGGGAGATTAATATTGTCTAGCTAATTAAGGGGTCCCTCTGCACAAACCTAAACTTAAGGCCTGGTCTAGCTATGGAGATTCGTCCAACGGAGCTGGGGAACTTTTTGGTATTTAGATGGCTGTAGTTTAACTTTTGGACTTTGCTAGGTAAAGGAGGCGGGATTTTCAGATTTAGCGAATTATCCCGTGGAATTATTGAGAGTATGTCAGATTATATTATTAAATCTAATGGCTGACATAATTGTATACATGTTATGCATTTCAATAACGATGCATTTGATCCCTTTTCAGATTGCAGCACCCATAGCTCTTTTCTATGTGGATAAAGACCAGGATCTGATGCCTGTTGCAATTCAACTCTTTAGGAAGGAGCACCCACATTCAATGGGACGAGACAATCCGGTAAGAAAAATTAATATTTGACTAATTGGTAGAGGAGTGTGGTGTAGACATTTGGGATGGGATCCAAAGTATGGGATCCAGCGACCGGTATGGCATACTAGGCACGTGGGCAAAATTGTGAAGTACCACCAATGGTGGTCGACGAATGCGCCGTAAATTCCTTTCCGGTCAATGTTGTTTTATTTCGTGTTTAAAAATATATATATCATAAGCTTTAAAATGGTATATCATTTGACTTCAAAAGATATCCAAAAGCGGGGTTATGGTTTGTTGAACTTTGCTCCTTCAACAAAATGGTACCCTTTTTTTTCGTTTCTACGGGTGTCTCTTTTTCCACATTGTTGGTAATAAATATCAAACAGTCATAATTGGCGGTCATTTCAAATCATCCCCAAGTCAACGAGGTTCAGGAATGTCCTCTCATTGTTAATTGTTGGTTATACATACCTAGAATACAATACCAAAATACAATGCTTTGTAACCCACCACTTGAACAGGATTTAGCCAAAGGAAACAAAGACCGGAGCTATTAAGAATTCTTAAGACATTTAAAGTAGATGCTTATTATCCTCTTCAACAATAGGATTATTGATTGGTTTAAATGGTGTTTGACTATCAAAATGAGATACATGTCGAACCAACTTGAGGTACCGATGAATACGACCTTCATGCACATTTTACACTGCAACCCAGAATACAATTTAGGACATTTACGGCTTATTCGTGTTGTACGGTCACCTATAGTCTATATATATATCTACCTCCAGTCAGCGGCACTTGCTTTTGAAGTTCAGTGTGTGCTGCGTTGGCTTAGCGTTGTTTCTTGCGTGTACATATATGCGCCACTTTGATCGAGAGCAAAAATGTATGTACACGCACCAAGTAACGCTAAGCTAACGTAGAACACTCAGAACTTCAATGCTTGTGCCGCTGACTGGAGGTAGATATCAGGCCGTTGCAACTCATATACCAGCGCAATGCAAAAAGGTGGCGACACAGTCAGCTTCCCCCGTGTATTACCCGCCAGCGCCATTGATAAGTCACGGCCGCTGCCATTAATTCATTTGTTTATGTTTCTTATATTCTTTCTTTTATAACTATGACCATTTATACATGTACTTTAAATATTAACTGTCATGACTGTATCCGTTTGTTTGGTAAATTGTCATGAAATATTGATAAATTGAAGAATTTGTAATTAAACCCTGGGCGTCGCCATTTTAGAAAAGTGAAGAAAAATGCTGCTGCCATCACGACAGTATACTACTAAAAGCTACCTAAAAAATATGCGTAGTGCTGTGGAGACTTACGTTAACATGACGTCACGAATATGCTAATTATAGAAAAATGCTGCTGCCACCTACGTCCACATGTTCCAAGTGTTGACGTCGCTGACCTCACATCGACGATCGGAGTTGCAATTCCATCGCACTTCGTGCTCTATATTCTTCTTCCATGTAGATATAGCCTGCTTTTTAAATGTCCACACAAATATGTGAGAATGCTACATAATGTGATAATGTTACATGTTGAAGTGATTAATTTTAAAATCCGTTTTGAAGTGCCCCACTCACTCTAACTTACAGGCTATTTCGGTCTTTATTTTAGATCTTTACCCCAGATGATGAGGATGATGACTCCTACACTTGGCTTCTCGCCAAGATGTGGTTCAACAATGCCGATGCCTCATTTCACGAGTCTTCATCTCATCTGGGCTTCACTCATCTCATTATGGAGACCGTATACCTTGCCTTACAACGCACAGTGTCTCTTTCTCATCCACTCTATCGGCTCATGGCTCCACACTTCCGATATCTGATGAATGTAAACAGGCAAGTTATAATTGGGAAAATATTAAAATCATAATACCGTATGTCCCAAAACTATGCTAAGATCCAAAGAAATATAAGTCGTTTTTTATCCAACTCATAATATCAGAATCAGAAAACTGAACACAATATTTTTTATTCCATTATATTAAGCATTCCATCATATTTCAGGAATGTCCTCTCATTGTTAATTGTTGGTTATACATACCTAGACAAAATATAATTCTTTGTAACCCACCACTTAAACAGGATTTAGCCAAAGCAAACAAAGACTAGAGCTATTTAAGAATTCTATAGACATGATTAGAAGCTTATTATCTTCTTCAACAATAGGAATATTGATTGGTTTAAAAGATGTTTGACTGGCACTAGCAAAATGAGATACATGTAGCACCAACTTGATATACCTATGAATACGACCTTGCACATTTTCCACTGTAATTCAGAATACAATTTGCCGACTTTACGGTTGGATTATGGTGCACGGTCACATGATTAGCTAAATGTATAAAAATTGGATCAGGTTATTTAATGCCCTATTGGAATGGAATCAATTTCGACCGCCGTGACCATGCCCCCTTTTTGTTGTCACACTGTGAACATTTGTAACATCACCAAAGTTAACAAAAAGATGTAACAAAAAGATGGATACTTAAAGGTGGGTAACCTGATTGAAAATCTCATCCCCCACTTTACCTCATCAAAATGCTGATTTTGGTATCAGATGAAAGCCCATATTTTTTTCATAAACATATTGAAATTTGGCGTTCCAAATCGGTGTATTTCCGAAGATATCATCAAAAAACTTGCCGAATTAGTCTCAACTATGGTATACCATAGTTGAGACTAATTAGGCAAGTTTTTTGATGATATCTTCGGAAATACATTGAGTTGGAACTTCTAATTTCAGTATGTTTATGAGAAAAATAGGGCCTTTCACTTGAAATCAATATATTACATGATCATGGTGATTATCATTAATAAAAACACTGTAGACTACCAATATCACACTGTATAAATGTCGGTAATTCCATTAGGAATTAGTCACATTTACAAAAAACATTTACATTTTCTTTTTGCATGAGTGCTTGAAAGGGATGACATTTTATGTTATACATAAGTTTTAAAGAATTTGATTTTCCAAATATATCAGGTCACCTTCCTTTAACATATAGTCCGAAAGTGGTCATTTTTCTATTTTGAGGAGTTGTTGCTATACCCCTACGTCACCTAGTTACTCCTAAGATCAAATCAACTGTCCTAATGTGTCTTATTTATTATTGGTCTTATTTATATTCATTTCAGTATTGCGTGGGACTTGCTGCTGAACAAAGGCGGTTGGGTGGACAGTTTTTTTGGTTGCGGCTACCCAATGACCCCCTTTTTTCTAGAATAGCATCATCAAAATGCAACAAAAAAAATGCCGAAACTGTCAAATTTTGCTCCATTTTTCAAAATTATGCCGAAATTTTCAAAATTTTGCTCCATTTTTTCAAAATTTTCTACCCGATGGCCCTTTTTTAAATCTTATACTCGATGACCCCTTTTTTCAAAATATTGTACCCAATGACCCCCTTTTTTATTTTGTTTGTACCCAATGACCCCCTTTTTTAAAAATAACGCTTTGTACCCGATAGCTACTTCGCGACTCCGGTAGGCATATACCCGTCACTTCCAAAGTTGAATGCCCCCCCCCCCCCCCGGGATAATATGCTACCCAGCTAACACAAAACGTTTTCGACATCATTGGCAAAAGGTTAGAAAAGGTTGCCAGAAAACATATAAATGTCGGGTTATATGAAGGGCATATAAAGGGTATAAAACGTTTTCATAACATTAAAAAACAATTGTTCATAACCTACTGCAAATACAGCCTGTCTCAAAAAACATTGTGCAAATGTGCTGTAAAATTAAATACATGTGCATGTCAATGATTTTATCATGGTAAATACTGTTCTCTTTGTCACTCGAGACATGTTAAAAGACAAACAAATATTGCACACTTATAGGTTAATGAACGCGTATTACTTGTTGGGAGAGAAATTAGACAAAATAATACATGCGCGCTGATGTTGATGCGTCTAATGCACGAGCCCCGAAGTGGGAGTGCATTAGACGTATCGACATCAGCTATCATTGATTTGCATGTACAGATCTCTTCCCTAGTAAAAGTGGCACAATTGTGATTTTACCCTTTCGTTGTTAAATAAACATATCTCGAGATTGATACAAGCAAATTGAACAGAACAAACGGCATTTGAGAGCTAAGACTGTGCCCTTGACGTTTATTTAAGCATCATGTCACAAAGGTATTTTCTAATTGCCAAAGAGGGCACCTTTCACTTGCACAATTTTTGTTTTGAGACAGGCTGCATTCTAACATAATGTTACTTTTAAAAAGTGTTAACAAAATATTTGGTAAAAAATGTTTGCAAGAAATATTTTACAATAACATTTCGACAACATTTTAAAATGTTGTTGTAGGATAGTGTTTTCATACAAAACGATTTAAAACGTTTCCATGACCTTTATATAACCTGCTATTTAATGTTATTGAAACATTTTTATCACAACCAAAACACAAAATTTAACATGTTTAAAATGTTTTCAAAACATTTTTGTGTTTGTTGCCCGGGGGCACTCAACTTTAGAAGTGACGGGTATGTTGCCTACCGGCGTCGCGAAGTAAGGGCCTATCGGGTACAAAGCGTTATTTTAAAAAAGGGGGTCATTGGGTACAAACAAAATAAAAAAAGAGGGTCATTGGGTATAATATTTTGAAAAAAGGGGGTCATTGAGTATAAGATTTCAAAAAAAAGGGTCATCGGGTAGAAATTTTTGAAAAAATGGAGCAAAATTTCGGCATAATTTTGAAAAAATTGAGCAAAATTTGAAATTTGAAAATGATGCTATTCTAGAAAATCTAGAAAAATAGGGGGTCATTGGGTAGCCACAACCAAAAAAAGGTGGTCATTGGGTAGCCGCAACTAAATAAAAAGGGGGGGGGGTGGTCATCGGGTATGGCTTTTCAAAAAAGGGGGTCATCGGGTATAGTCGACTTCAAAAGAGGGGGCCTATTGACAGGCGAGGCACATACTGTCACTTCCAAAGTTGAGTGCCCCCCCCCGCGGTTTGTTGGGTAAATTACGTACTCCATGATGAAAGTCATGGCTGCAAATGTATGTCTCAATCTTTACAACTTGATGGAGCTGTGACTGTGAGCTCATTAATCTTTCTTGTCATTTTTCCTTCACTTACAAAGATCCAGCAAATCTTAGATATGACTACGAAATACAAGCATGGGGTAAAATGTTGTACGATCCTTCCACTCCAGCTGATCCTGCAAACAGTGGATGCGGGATAAAGGTAGAGTGTATTTTTCTTGTTTGTTGAACTTTCGTTAAAAATAATTGAGGTCATAATGGTCATCACAAATATAGGGCAGTGATACCAAATAAGGCGTCCGAAGATATGGGTTGTGAACACTATACAACTTGGTCATAGTTGGATGATTTGAATGTTGATGTCCGACCATGTTTTACCAGTTTACCTCACATGACCTTTGACAATTCATGTAGTTTTTTGTTTAAACGGGGGACACACTTGGTTGCGATCCGATTTGAACTGTTCGTGAGAACAAATGTTATGTATGGTTGACGCGTGCGCACACCACCCACAGACACACTACCCATGCTTCCGTAAGGTCCAATCTTTGGACGTCCTAAGCATTGTGTTCGCATTCACTTTGGTTTTATATATCATCTAAGGTTTGTGCCATCACTTGCTCATTTTGTTTGTCTTCAATTTCAAATATTGCATGGGTTAATTTGTCTGATAATGAACATTGCTTTTCTTTACCTTTAACTTGTCTAGGGTTTAGCTTTTGAGCACCCCAAGGAGATTGATGGGCAGATGGTTTACTTCCAGACGCTAGATCAACTGATAGACACCATCACAAGCACCATATTCACATGCAGTGCTGCACATGCTGCCGTTAACTTCCTTCAGTATGCGAATTATGGGTTCCCACTCAACTACCCAGCTCTGCTCCTTGGAGATCCGCCACGAAGCAAGGCTGGATTCGGTCCAGACAACAAGAAGGTATAAAAATTAATTACGGGCAAACTTGAAGGTGGCATGCAGGTGGGGCAGACTGGACGAAAGAACAGGAGAGAAATCATGAAATTAATATGTAAAGAAAATTAAATCATATTCCAGTATGCAGCACCCACATTTTTTATCCCGTATTCTACGGTTGTATTAATCACTAGGCCTACTGCTCTTATAGCTCATGATTGAAATGGGCGTTTTTGACTTCTTCAAAAAGGCTGTAGGCCTATATGGTATATTCCCATAACTAAAATGGCAAGGAACCCTGTCGAAACAAGAGGTGGTGGTCCATTAGCATAGTCAGTCATAATCCCCCGTTAGTCCAAATAACAAAATATATGGATGGTGTGGTACAATACATCTCGATACAAACATTGTAATTCGATTTGCACGACTGTTTGACATTGAAAGACTAATAAAACCACACTTACGGGAAGGCCTTGGCTAAAAATTATATTCCAAACTTATTTCAGTGACTGTATACTTTAATAAAGTTTACTGACCACATCAGTAAAATGCATGCAGCTGATAAAAACAACTTATCTTAAGTACTCCTAAGATGGAACCACCCAGAATCTGTATGGAAAGATCATAGAAGCTTGAACTGGTGTGAGAGAACCAGAACAGAAAGAATGCCACCTGGAACAAGATGGTGGACCATGCAGCAAAGGCAGCCCCAAGAGAAAGCTATGCAATCTGGTTCAGCAGAAACTCCAAAGTTTTTCAGAAGATGTCCTCAGTAGTACAAAGACCAACAAACAACCCAGAGGGAAGTGAGACGGTTTATGGCCACGCAGAAGTAGTTGAATCCACCAAAGCCTGGTCCGAAGCCCAGTAACCTAGAATTAGTCACTAAGCACAAGAACTATATTGACAATGATCAATATCTTTGTCCACATGCTGCTTCCAGATCGCCAGTAAATTTTGACATTTACTTGAGTACATCCCCTCCTCTCCTACATGCATGGGGCTATAACATCAGAAAGACATTCAAAACACTATCAATATATATGTATATATATATATATGCATATATATATATATATATCAGACAACTGACAGCTCGTAGTCTTCTTCTCTTTTTACATTTTTATAGGTTCAGAGGACTGCAGGAGACATTCTCCAGGCTTTACCTACTAAGCAGCAGACACTTGGTACTATGAATATCACCAAGATATTGAGCAACAAGGCCACCGTGGACAAGGATGACAAAAACAACCTGGGCAATTTTCCCATCCAGTATCAATTTACTGCAGATGGCGGAGTACCTGAGAACGTCAAAACGTATGTACTAGTATGACCATCATAAAAAATCAGGTTGCATAAAAAAAGTGAATTTTACTTCCCGATTATATTTCTTGTTGTTTAAAACCAGTACACTAACCTTACAAAAAGATAAACCTGGTATTTTCATTTGTATTATGTTCTTGTCTAAATATCTAGGTTCCAGAATAATCTCTACGAGCTGTCACTCAAGATTGATGAACGTAACAAGGCCCTTAAACATGATGGCAAGTTTTTGGAGGTCTACGATGTCTTGGATCCAGCACACATTCCAAACTCCATCAGCATTTGAGATGGAAACCTATACTATTACCGTGTATCTGATTTCTGGCGGCTTTCAATAACTTTAGCTATGCTAAATATATTATACATTATAATGTGTGACTTATTGCATTGAACTGTTGTCTTAAACACACATTCATAAATACTAATAATTAAAAATTAATATGAATGAAATACAATAATTAGAAATTTTTATTATTATCATCTAATATTAATGATTTGTATTTTTGTAAGACAAACTTTTTTTGAAGACATCTGCTTATTGTTTTGAAGTAATGAGCAAATGGTAATGAGTAATAGTCAGCAAATCCTAGCTTGGGACAACTCTAGTATTAGGGTTGCTAATTGTGTGGTGTTTTGGAGAGATTGGTATGATGAAGGTGTCAAATACTTTGGTGATATGTTGTCTGAGAATAGTGTTATTTTAAATTTTTCCAAATTTAAAGAAAAATTCAATTTAAATATTAACTTTATGAAATACTTTTCCTTGATTTATGCTATCCCACAAAAATGGAAAAGGGATGTTAAGATGGTGGACAGGGAAGAAATAAATGATAATATTCCGAAGGAATTTATCTCGGAACTTATAAAGACTAAGAAAGTTTGTAAATTAGTCCATGAAACGTGTATTCAAAACGTCTTTAAAACCCCTGTTTGTGAGATAAAATGGGCTACTCAGGTTGAAGAGTGGGACATGCAATGGAGAGATATTTATTCCATATCTTTTATATCAACTCTGTCCACCAAATTAAGATATTTCCAATTTTAAGATTTTACACAGGTATATAGCTGTAAATAAATTGCTCTCTCAAATTGGTATTTTTGATCTGATTTATGAACCTTTTGTGGAAGAGAGAAAGAAGATATTCAACATTTCTTTTGGGGTTGTAATGAAATAACACCTTTTTGGAATCAAGTTAAGGTTATTATTTTGAGAGACTCCTTTTGAGCTTAATATGAGAAATGTTATTTTGGGCATATTGGATATTGAGAATTTTAAATATAATTTTGTAATACTTCATGCTAAGTATTATATTTATACTTGTAAATGAGATGAAAAGTAAACCAAATTATAATGTTGTAAGGAAACTGAGAAATATATTGCTGTTAAAAATAATAGTCTTAAAAAATGGAGTGACAGATGGAATAATTTCAATTTATAATGGGATATTTTTGTGATATGTGCTCATTTCAACTTTTTGCATTCTTATTTTGTATTGTGATGTATTACTTTGTATGCATGTACATGCTTGTATGTTGTTATAAAGAACTCTGTGAAAGATCTAAAAAAAACATTTAAATGTCGGGTTTTTTAAAATTGTTGGCAAAATGTTATTACAAAATATTTTTAACAAACATTTTTGCAAAATATTTTTTCGGTAACATTCAGGGGCGTATATAGAGCATCAGGGGCCCTTGGACAAGTAGCAGTACGGGCCCTTTTAACCAGGGTGGGATTTACGTTATGGGGGCCCTGGGCCAGGCCAAAATGGAGACCCCGAACTCACGTGCCGAGGAAGACATGTGCACTCAAGTGAGTGGCCAAGTTTTGGTTTACATATAGAGGGGGACTAACATATTTTGTTCCGATGTTACTAGGACATTTGCGCACAAAGCACGCGAAAAAAATCAGTTTCAGGCTATTTTAGCACCAGATCAACATGAATTTCGCTATTTGAATGCGCGAATTTTTACAATTTTGCCTTATTTAGGCCACAAAAAACATGCTGTTGGGGGGGGGGGGTAAAAGAAAGGTGTATAGGGCAATTTTTTTGGGGGCCCCAAATTTTGGGGGCCCTGGACCCGGGCCCATCTGGCGCAATGGTAAATCCGGCCCTGCTCTCCATTATCAACCCTTATTTAATTTTCGCTCTTGTGCTCGGGGCCCCTAAACCCTCGGGCCCATGGACTTTGTCCACCCTGTTACTGCTCCGTTTGCTACGCCCCTGGTAACATTATGTTAAAATGTTTGCGCCAAGTTTTAGACATGCTTTCTGAATGTTATTCAAGCGTTTTATACCCGTTTTATACAGCCTGTCTCAATAAAAATTGCAAAATTGTGCAAGTGAAAAGCGCCCTCTTTGGCAATTAGAAAATACGGTTATGATATCATGGTTACATCAACGTCACGGACGCAGTCTTAGCTCTCAAATGCCTTTTGTTATGTTCAATTTGCTTGTTTTAATCTCGAGATATGTTTAGTTAACAACGAAATGGTAAAATCACAATTGTGCCACTTTTACTAGGGGAGAGGGCTGTATGTAAATCATTAAAATCAATGATAGCTGATGTTGATGCGTCTAATGCACTTCCCGGCTTCGGGGCTCGTGCATAGGGTGTAAACGCTTTTGTGTTTGCTGAGAACGGCCTGATAGACGACGCCCGAAATTGTGCGATTGTCCAATCAGATTTTGAGTTTACGAGGTCGACAACGCCCACTGAATATATTATTTATTCTAGACACTGTCTAGAAAAGAGTAAAGGTGGTAGTTTTGTAGACACCGTATTAGGTATATCTTGGCGGAGGTGGGTAATAAAATAAAGTGGGAAAATGTGTTGCATGCTGCTGTATCAGTCTCTTGTATCATTCAAAAATTGTGTTTCTCCGCTCTCAAACATTTATCTACCACATCCCATGTTCCCTTTTCCATTTAAACACTGCATTACCTTGCAATTTTGTAGCGGCATATCTGTTGTAACATGTGATATCATGAGTTCTATGATGAATTCATCTTCATTGATGAAGTCATCTTAGATTGGGGCGGCTTCATAATTCGATCGCCGGTTAACGGTTGATGGCGATTGAACTGCGTTCCATGGTTTAGAACAATATATACCGGCTCTAAGCGGATGGAACCGGGCGGAAAGTAGCATGAACCCGACGTTGTAAAATTATTCCTACTTTTTGACAAACTTTTTTTACGGCGAATTGGCCAAGCCAGTATGAATCCATCTCTTCAACGCCGTACAAAGCTGTGCTGAATACAGATAGAATACAATATCGCAAAGCGAATCAAACGTAGGAACGGGTGAATGGCGTCGCGCGTAAGCCGTACGGCATTAGCTGTAAACGCCTCTTCGCAATCTCTAATTTGCAGCCCTCTGTGTATATTTCAGTAATGTTAGGAAGGCGAATAAAAGCAGCAGCGCATCAGGTGAGAAGAGTGCCCCAGAATAGGGCTGAGCTCAATATAAATTTACCAGGATTGCCCTGTGAATCTTCAGTGTAAACACCTCGAATTTTGTCTAGAATAGTATAACATTGGAAATTGGCACGGAAAACACCTTAATTTTGGGCCAATATGACGGCCACTGAGTAAATTTGTTATTTTTGCCCTTACATCCAATACCCCCACCACACCCCACACCCACACACACCCACAAACACTGGCCCATGATATGCCTGATATGTCATTGGAAAAAAAATTATCATCCATATTATCATCAGACGTCTCTTGAAAAGTATTTTCTTAACGTATGGATTAAGATATTCAAACATGAAATTGAATATTATCGAAACTAACATGAAGAGCAAATATGCTTGTCATTAAGAATAAAGAAGTATAGTTTCCTCTTTCTTTTACATTGTAGTGTTATTACTTTCAATTATTCACATTATAAAAACGATCCAAAACTAGGAACTGGAAATATAATATTCGTTAACGAATACAATACTATCTCGTTGAAAATATATCGTTTACATGGGTGTAGATTTGTTGTTTAAAATGGGGGGGGGGTATAAAGGTCGAAGTGCGTAGCGTCATAGCCCGCTTGCTGCCCCTGGTGGGAGCCACCGGAAGCTGTTGGCATTTACAAAATCTAAGATACAGTTTATCCATACTGTTTAATCACTGTTAATCACAATTAAATACAATACCGTATATTATTTGGAAATATGATTTGTTTATAACCAAGCATTTCAATATTAAGCAAATAAATAAACAAAAGAGAATATCTTCATCAGGAGATTGGGGGTGGATGATTACATTTTCATCCTCACAAATCAAAACGTGGGAGGATATATTACTTGCAACTATGGAAACGATCCACAACCTAGGACCGGAAAATAGGATTTGTGGAACAAACTAACTGTTACAGCATATCATCTCCTTGTAATGAATCGTTTGGTAAACTTGTTTCGTAGTTCCTCTTTCGATTTCGTAAAACACAGAATTCTACTCTCATGTATAGGCCTACATATTTTTACAAACTTACAAACTTTGCCTTCAAAGATATTATGTTCGGGCTGATTGTTACTTCACGTTCGAAATCGAATACTTTTTGCCAAGTCCAAAAAAGAATTTTCCATATGCATAAATGCAGGTAATTTTTCATAGACAAATGCGCCAAAAATGGATACTTTTCTTACATAATTATTAAAACCCTAACGTGGCCAAAAGCCACAAAAAGCTACAACAGCACAATAACGCATCCGAGAAAATGAAAATTCTCTTCATCTTCTTCCTTCCTTCCTTCCCTTCCAGCAAAAAATTGGGTTAGGGTTAAACACGAAAATGAAGTCATACTCCTAAATAGCATTACTACACTTGCCATACTGCAGTTACTGTCCGTTTTCCTATACACAATACACAGTGCTCTTACCATTGACGCGTGACCTCTACAAATAGCGTATGTTAGAAGTATGGGGATTTGCCTAGTTAACGTCGCTGTGTGAAAAATAACCGGCCAATATTAAAAGTACTCTTCTAAAATTCTAGAAAATATAGTTTTGTAACATGTCCTAAATTTTTAGCTAATTTAGATGTTTGGAAATATTCGTACTTTGAGGTCAGTTGTCTGTGGGAGCAAAGACAAAAAAAGATCCCACGGCAGACAACATTATTTATTGTCCTGTGTTACTGTGATAATTGCGCCTGAATTGTTGTGAGTTTTCAGGCCAAATTTAAACTTTACACTATTTTTGCCCGAGCGCGAAATAAAGGTAAACATTTTGTGTTTTCTGATCCAATTTTCAATTTTATATATTTTGGGGGTAGGGGTGACATTTTTAGGGGGTTGATTTAACAAACCAACTCAATGGGGAAGGGGTTAAACCCCAAGATGGTGTATTTGTCCCATTAATGCCTTCGCAACACAAAGCAACGCCCAAGTGGAAGGAAAGAATGAAGGATGGAAGGAAGGAGATGAAGAGAAAAATTTTTTTCACCGCCCGGGATTTGACCCACCGAACCCTCGGGTGCCAACCAACAGAACGGGTAGCAAGCCACGCGTCTGACCGTCGCCCGACTAACGGTAATTTGTACGTATAATGTAGTTTGGCACTATTGCGCAATCGGATCACGTGGGACAGGCCTATATGATCTTGCAGTCGCTTCGTGCTTTGCTTAGACTATGCCATAGTCGAATTTTATTAAAATATGTTATTATTAGTCATGATGAACTCATTTCGTTGAACTCAAAATTATACTGATGTTTATTAAAATTAAAGTATTCAATAGTAAAATGGTCATAAAGAGTTAAACATATCAGATGATTAGTGACAATAAAAGTAATTGAATGCAACATTATCTTGCATAATTATAATGGCTCACTTTAATACTGAACAATTCTGATTTTGGAATCTACCAGTTTATTGATAGCGAACCCCGAAAATTCGACTATGGACTTTGAATTGTAAGCAGAACTTTACCCCCTGGACTTTGCTCTCTAAAAACACACTGTCAAGCATACTTGTTTTTCAGTCCATTAAGGGGACTCGATCTTTTGTGCGTAATTATAGAGGGCCAGGGGATTCACTCTATCATTACAAAAATCATTTGAAGAAGTCAAAGAGCCCTAAGAATAAAAACTGTAGTGTAATTGACGCGAGACTCAATTTCTTTATATGACAAAAATTAATTTTTGTAATCGATCAAAAACAAACGTTTTATATCAATTTTAAATTTAGCCTGAATCCGTAAATATGGTACCTCTCGCCCTTTTTTAGGTCAAGGCTGTTTTTTACCATTATGCAGCGAACCATTGTTGAAGCTATTTCACATACATGTATAAAACATTCTAGAGAAAGAATGATGCCATATACTGTTGAAATATCTTTTGTTGATTTCGAATGATAATGTCATGAAGTCGTAAATTTTAAGGTCAAATTCCTAAAACCAAAACAAAACATTGCGACGCAGATATTTCCCGACTTACGCAATTTCATCATCACATCAGTGTCTTTATTATTTGTTTGAAACCTTTCCCAAACGTTCGTGCTCTTTATGCATAAAACGGCTAATCTATCTTTACAAAACGCGTCTTTTTAGTAAACAAAAGGCTAAAGATGGCATTATGAGATTTATCATTTATCATTACACTCCTCCACTCAACTGCCACCGTGGCCGAACGGTAAAGCGCTAGGCGCGTAATCGAAGGAAGTTTCGAATCGCTGGTTCGAATCCCAACGAAGCCTGTGGAAACTTTTTTTTTCTTCAAAATTCATGATCGCATTTTTTTCCCAAAACACCAAAAAAAATAAGGTCTTTTTGGGAAAAAAATCCATATCTTCAATATGAAAGGTCAAAATTTTCAATTGACCGTCGGCTTTTCCTCCCTACTACATACACTTTAAGAATATATCATTAGATTTATATAATTTACTTCGAGGACTGTTATATATCAAAAATTTGAAAAATATCAAATTTTTATAATTTGTCATAAAATTTGTATTATATTGTGATTTTTAAAAACTGAAAATTACTTGATATCAGAAAGACATGCTTCGTATTCAGAATGCAATTCGATAGGTCTGAGGTGCTCTCATGTCCCAAAAAAATACTGTCGAAACGCAATAAACGCTCATTTTGGATCCCTTAATTAAATCAGAGTTTTAAGCTTAAATACAATATCCAGAGTATGCACAATGGGCAAGTGGACTACGGGGTAGTCTACTTCGTGCTGCATGGTTTAGTGTGGTTTACTAGCGTCAGAGTTCAGGTCATATCCGTTTCCCTTTTATATCTTGTATCAGTTGATACTGAAATTGAAACTATTTTTTTTTACAGAAACAATTTCTATTTATTTTTATTGTCAATGGAGGATAGATACTGACAACATCAAATTATTGCATTATACTGGATCGTACTGTGTTTGAAACCATAGAGCCATTTCCTGACCTGCTTTATTTCGACATCGTATTATTCGACGTGCACAGAAAAACAGTAGGTTATATGATTTATTTTCAAATAAGGTAGCATATTTAAATTAAACCAGTATTACAGGGAAATTCTGTCGGAATTTTATATTATTGTTTTGACTGCTGTTTTAATATGGACTATAATATAAAACGAGATCTGACGATTGTGATCCAGATGGCTTCCATCATATGTCGTCTCTTTCTGTTCTGTTCTCTGTCTTTGATTTGTGACTTCTCTCATCCAATTACATCCTCTGCAACGTTATCTGTTGTCTGTAATAGAGTTTAAGCCATATCATAACATTTGCTGAGGAAAACGCCCTCAATATTTTCAGTTTTTTTACATAATTATAATCTATTTTATTAAACTAACATACCCTCCAAAAATAGGTGCTGTAGTTTAGACAAAATCCGAGATTTTGAATAAAACGCAGGAAGCGTTCTTCCTTTCTTCTTTCCCCTGTATATTGATATATTAAGAATACGATTAAGCATCATTAATTTGATATCGTGCGCTAGTTTGTACTGTTTGATTGTTTCCATGTTCCAGTGTATGATGCGTAGGCCTCTTCCCTTGTTTGCATGATTATATTAGGCCGGCGGGTAAGCATCATTAATTGATCTCGTACACTGGTATGTAATGTGTTGTTTGTACTGTTTACCCCGCATGACTGCTCATATCCATAAGTACCAGACTTGAGTCCTGTTTATCAGGGACAGTCTGTTTAGCTCAGTGGTAGAGCGCTCGCCCGACAAGCGAGAGGTCTGGGGTTCGAGTCCCCGCACAGACAGGTATGTCCGGAGTTTTTACTCTGGTATATCTGTCTATGCATGTTATGTTTCCATTTGTAAATTCATGTTTAATTGTGCTAGTGTGCGATGCGTTATTCTCCTTTCCCCTGTATATTGATATATTAAGAATAACGATTAAGCGTCATTAATTTGATCTCGTGCGCTAGTTTGTACTGTTTGAATGTTTCCATGTTCCAGTGTATGATGCGTAGGCCTCTTCCCTTGTTTGCATGATTATATTAGGCCGGCGGGTAAGCATCATTAATTGATCTCGTACACTGGCCATCTGGCCATCTGGATTTTCTGGTCATTTCAAATCATCCCCAAGTCAACGAGGTTTAAGAAAGTTCTCTCATTGTTAATGGTTGGTTATGCATCATGCAGTTATTGTTAACTACATGTATGCACACAACACAGTGGCACTCACAATAGGCAATTGAACCCTACTGGTAGCGCTGTATCGTAGCTATTGGGGATGAACTAGTTAGTATCATATATCAAAAGTATAAAAGCTATGATTTTAGTACTTTCTCTCTGTTTCAATTACTTATTCTTTTCCAAATATCTGAATCTTCAACCCGGTACAAGCTTTAATAACGGGGGAACATATTTTTTTATTAAAAAGAAATCCTACCATCTATCCAAACTCACCGTGTTATTCCAATGCACATTTTACTTCACAGGGCAGCCATTTTTTGATCGTATTTTGAAGATTGGCGTCATAAAACCTTCATAGTTACAAAATTTAGTACTTTCTGTCAATCAATTATGGCTTATTCTCTACATGCCAATCTTTAAATAATTGGCATAGTCCTTATAATAACGGTACTCCGCCTTGATGAGTAAATGACAGCAAACAGGTGCAAACCAGTGAAAAATATCCCAAAACTCGGTCAGCGGGGCTCCGTTCGTACATGTCAACAGAGTCATTATCGATTGGATTAGTTGTCCGTAGCGGACAATTCGGTCGCTCATTGGATCAATATTATCAGGTGGTAATAAATTTGCATTGGACAATAGATTACTATATAATGGTTTGGTACTGCATATATCGGTTTAATCTTCAATAAGCGGGTTTATGGCTGGAAAGGTCACGGTGAATTTGCCGTGGACGTAAGTGCACTATGACATACCTGTACAAAATACAATGCCTGGTAACCCACCACTTGAACAGGATTTAGCAAAAGCAAACAAAGACCAGAGCTATTAAAAGTTCTATAGCCATCTATGGTAGAAGCTTATTATCCACTTCAACAATAGGATTATTGATTAGTTTTTGACTATCAAAATGAGACGGATGTCGGGCCAGCTTAAGTTACCGATGAATATGACCTTCGTACACATTTTACACCGTAACTCAGAATACAATTTAGGGAATTTACGGCTCATTTGTGCTGGCGGGTCACGTATATCACGGTTGTTTGATGTGATCATTTATTGAAGTTACTAAGAAAACATTATATAATGTTAAATGCTAGACCTGAACAATACCGACCATTTTTACATTCATTTCCAGCTCTCTTTAACATAGATTTTTGTGTGCAAATTGAGGGCGCTATCTTAAATTCAATTTAGCCAAATAAAGTTATTCCTAACATTTCATGATAAAAAGTTTTTTAAAAATTGCATAGCTATCTGTTACTAATTTTTCTGGTGTTTTAACGCCATTATGCCGGTGTCCAAACCTTGTTAATATGAAAACACCATTTAAGATTCATAGTGCCATCATTGTTCACCTTTTCTTTAAAATGACGTAGGGCAAATACGCCTATTCTCCGTCACTTAAGAAACAACCCGCTCTATTTCTTGCGTAAATGATTATAAAAGTTAGCTATATGGGAACGTGCATTCCACACAACACCCCGTTTAACATACCCTGCATGACATCTTCTATTGAACTTGTATACAAGGTCAAAAGGTCAAAGTCGACGACAACGCCTATTCTCGGTCACTAAACACCTATTCTCGGTCACCTTATAGTTTTTCTAAATACGTGTGCAGTATTCTCAGATATATTGACAAGGAGCGATCCTTTCAAAACGGTTTATTGGCAAAAATGTTCGTACCATCCGATCGGGGTCCGAGGTGGTCCTATTTTGTGGGAGCGCACAGCGGTGGCGCGCCCGACTAGTCCAGGAGCAAGATCACACAGGGCCCTAAATAAGGAGTTCGTTCACCCCCACTACATACAAGGTGGATCACTGCTAGGTAGGTAGTGGTCTCAAATTGTGGTAACACTTTTTTACAGGTCATTTACGTACGTATAATCACACTTATAATCAACTTTTACTTATAATAATGGATTTATTTTTGGTATGAATATGAAGCTAATTGATTGTTCTAACTTTCTAGTATTATCTGAAAGCAAACCTAGATCATGATTGGAAGTGGCCAGTCCATACACTAGTGGAAAATCAGATTTTTCACAACAATGCATAGGGTGGTGTTTTTGTGGCACTGGCTTCAAATTTTACTATTGTGCCAATTTCTATTTTCAAAATTGATTAAGCTCCATTTTTTAATTTTGTTTTTAATATCAAGCACATCTAGGCAAACATTGATGTTCTGGTTCAAATATTTACATAAGTGCATGTTTGCGTGCATGTTGGTTTGTGTTGTGTAGGTTTGGGGTAGGTGGGGTGTATGTGGGGGTGGGTGGGGTGTGTATAGGGTTCGGGGTTGGGGTGTTTTACGTGTCTTAATATGTCACTCAGCTGAACTATATATACATTATAAGTTCCATTAATAAAATTTGTTTGGTAAGTTACCATTCATGTCATATTTTGAATATTTATATGTGCGGGGTGAGATCAACCACTGCTTGTCAGGAAAATAGACTGAAAATGTAAAAAAAGTTACTTTTCCACATGTAGCAGCGTGTGTAACAATATTAAGGGGTAGGGAAAATATAAACCATCATAACTCAACTTCAACTCATGATAATGAATTCATTTTGGAATTAATATGTAGCTAATTGATTGTTCAAATGTTTTCATATTATTTTAAAGCAAAGCAAACATAATTTATCAGGTAGATAGACATAAAATGTGAGAAAAGGTTAATTGTTCATGTATAACCATGTCAAATATGGTATTATTAAGGGTTAGGGGAAATAAAAACCACCATAACTCAACCTTTACTCATAATAATGAATTCATTTTGGTATCAACATGTAGCTAATTGATTGTTTTAACATTATAGTATTATTTTTAACAGAAAAACCATCAGGTCTACATAAAGTGTGAAAAAATGTTAATTTTCCAATGTGTAAAATATGACAATATTAAGGGGTAGGGGACGTACAATCCAACATAACTCGATGTTTATTCATTATAATTTATTCATTTTGGCATCAATACATAGCTATTTGGATCTTGTAATCTTTTCAAGCAAAATGACCATTAGTTGTTAGCTGTATACACTTAAAATGTAAAAATATCCATTTTTCAAGTGTAGAAGCGTAAAATATGAACAGATTTTTAATGTTGAGGTCCTACTCTGCTGTTCCCATAAAAACAAGCACGATTCACTTGAATTTAGTACCCACGAGAGGCTGATACATTTTGCTCAGGCGCTAGTTTTAACCGGAACTATACAAGGTTACACGGAAGGATTTAGTGCTGTGCCCAATTGAAGAATAGCACAATAGCGCTAATAGCACGCTATAAGGTCTAGGTCATTTTAAGAATAGCACAATAGCGCTAATAGCACCCTCCAGTAATATTATTGCGATAATAACGCGCTATATGCCCCCGGATGGGCTACGTTATGGAGACTTCGTAATATGTGTCCTTATTTCAATATCACTCGATGTTTATTCATTATAATTTATTCATTTTGGCATCAATACATAGCTATTTGGATCTTGTAATCTTTTCAAGCAAAATGACCATTAGTTGTTAGCTGTATACACTTAAAATGTAAAAAATATCCATTTTTCAAGTGTAGAAGCGTAAAATATGAACAGATTTTTAATGTTGAGGTCCTACTCTGCTGTTCCCATAAAAACAAGCACGATTCACTTGAATTTAGTACCCACGAGAGGCTGATACATTTTGCTCAGGCGCTAGTTTTAACCGGAACTATACAAGGTTACACGGAAGGATTTAGTGCTGTGCCCAATTGAAGAATAGCACAATAGCGCTAATAGCACGCTATAAGGTCTAGGTCATTTTAAGAATAGCACAATAGCGCTAATAGCACCCTCCAGTAATATTATTGCGATAATAACGCGCTATATGCCCCCGGATGGGCTACGTTATGGAGACTTCGTAATATGTGTCCTTATTTCAATATCACTCTGCGTGGTTTAAATTGTTCCCCTCATTGCTAGCAATAACAACGTCAATTGTCATATTGCACTAGGGTGCTTAGTTCAGGAGATAAGAGTAAATTAGTTCAAATATAAAATATCTCATGAAAATGATTTGTTTGAGACATGATGCATACAGGGTGTATCAAAATGATTGGTACCCATCAATTTTGACATGATGCAGTCATGTCTACAGTAGAAAATTCATCTCGACCTTTGCAGGACTTAACCCCATTAAAAGCTATTAAACCAAGATAACACTCATTGAAACAGCTCAACTGATTACATCGGATCTTCTCTGGTTGTGCACAAGTGTCTGTTTTCATGTGCGATATCGTAATAAAGCTGGTATTATAGCTTCAGTTGGGTAACCGATTATAAAGGAAACGAAAGGAAACAATGGTATGTGTACCTTTGTTCACGAAATGAGGCAAAAGCCTGCTTTTTGTAAACCAGCATTCTTGAAAATGAGCAACATAATGATTGTTGACTTAACACGGTTTGGAAATAATTTCTTCATATTTTTGGTGTTATCTGTCGTTTACATATCCTTCCTAAAACACAAAAGTGCGACCCTCTCCAAACACCTAAATTGGCTAAAAATTTAGGACATGTTACAAAACTATATTGTCTAGAATTTTAGAAGAGTACTTTTAATATTGGCCGGTTATTTTTCACACTGCGACGTTAACTAGGCAATGTACTATTACTTATAACATTAACTAAAACACCAAAGTACGAATATTTCCAAACATCTAAATTAGCTAAAATTTAGGACATGTTAAAAACTATATTTTCTAGAACTTTAGAAGAGTACTTTTAATATTGGCCGGTTATTTTTCACACAGCGACGTTAACTAGTCATATCCCCATACTTTTAACGTAGGGCTATTTGTAGAGGTCACGCGTCAATGGGAAAGAGCACTGTGTATTGTGTATAGGAAAACGAACAGTGACTGCAGTATGAATTGTATGACCAAGGAATCGGGTGAAATCATGGGTCTAAGGTTATGCATGTACATATTTCTATTGGACTTCGCTGCATTAACTCTGAAGGGGGGACATGACTGTACAAAGTGCACCAAAATTGTGAATTGAATATAATTTTTGAGATTATGTATGTTAAGGGGCGTAACTTGAGACCAGTTTCGATGAAATCGGACCGTTTTAAAATTTTGAAACATATGCAGGCCCGTACGCAGGATTTGTTTCGGGGGTGCTGAGAAAAAGTGGACATTTACAAGAGGGGGGCGATTTTGAGAAAAGTGGACTTTTTTCCCAAAATTTTGACCTTTTTTCACCAAAAACGCGTAAAAACAGATTTTTGGCCTAGCTACGCTCGCAAATTGTGATATTTTGGGACTTTTTTTATACTCTGCACCGCACCCCACCCCGGCACACCCCAGCCTGCGTACGGACCTCAACATATGAACAAGACTTTTTTTCCCTGTGATAAGAGGAACAATTTGAGATACATAACAACATGGGGGAAATATTTTGAAATTTTAGGCACGACAGAGGGCGGGGGGGGGGGGGTAGAAAAAATTGGAACCAGTCAAATTTGCATCATTTCAGGTTTAGGATGCCAAAAAACATTGGTTCCACTAATGTAGCAAATGAAAACCCCAAACCCATGATAGCGCCATGTACCACATCTACTATATTTGTTTTTGGTTTTGTGACGTGTGCCTTTTTATAGACTTTTACACCTCAATGGCTTGCGATGGTATATATATGAATGAGATGGTGACGAATGTCAGCAAAGATGGCGAGGACTACTTAGATTTAACAGAGAAATATGATCAAGAAGATAATGTTTATGAAGATATTTCGCGTGTTTCTGTTGGTACCAGATGCAGTCATCCAGTTAAGCCTGCAGCTATTGGAGGACAAAACAAAAATAATGGTAGAGGTATAATTTTCATTTATCGTTATGGGCTCTTGGAATATTGGATGATATTTGAATTCACTTTATCACGTTCTGTTGTTAATAAACAAAATCGGCATAATCATGATAACAAGCAGGTCATCAGCTTTTATAAGAATGGAGTCCCACCGCTACAAGCAAAATAACGACAATAATGTGCCTATGCAGGTCAAAAGTGCACTTTTACTGTCATTGCGCAAAGTGTAATTGGCTCCAGAAAACTTTCTTGTATCCAGTAGTATTTGAAAATAAAGATAATTATGGACTTATGTCAAAATTAACAGAAACACAAATGTTTTAACGTTTTGTTAGCACCAATTGCAAAACTGTTGCCTATAGGTGACCCCGGCTATCCGGGTACTTATTTTACATGACGCTACAGTGCCTACACTTACGCTTTTCAACCCACAATAGACCGTGGAGCAGTGCGACTAGTTGAAGACTTGTAGCAGATGCTAATTCGGTCTGTTTACATTTTGTTTTGACCTCGAATCGAGCAAATTTCGGGCCGATTTCGGTAAAATAAAGGTTAAATACTTGGCGAAAATTGCATTTTATGTGAAGCTGAACACATGAACATGTAGAGGAGAGTCTTTATTTTTGTTGTTGGCTGGAGGCCCCATGTCGAGAAGTTATAGAAATGGTAGTATTTTGGCCGATTTGAAAAGGGACAAACCACAGAAAACTACACATTTGACTTCTGAATCGGATTTGTTGTCAACGGAGGTCAACGGCTTGTGACGTCACTCCGGGGTCACCTATAGCATATTATTTTGATATGTAATTGATCACGAATTTGTTTTTAAATTGTGCTTGTATAAAACTGTTGAAGGATTTTGGAGTAAAAGTTGATAATCTAGCTAGCTATACTAATTTGGACCTTCTGAATCCAATAAAGGCGGTGAGCAAGCGTTATTTTAGTCTATGACCCTCAAAATGGCCCATAAAATACCCCATAAATTTATAGCACGACTATAGCGAGTGTGTTTATATTTCCCGTATGAAAGCTTGCATCCACGTTTATTGACAATTACTTTGATAAATACCAAGGGTATACCAAACTGTTACTTGTGCTGTGATTGGCACTTACATGAGGTATCTCTTTGTATAATGCCCTGCAATTCAGCAAGCCGGCCAATGACTAACCTTGTGGTATGGCTGATTGGGTATTGTGATCTGTTATAAAGCACACAGTTTACGACTGAGATGTATTAGCACCTGGTCAATGTATAATCCTACATGGAACACTGTAGTTTAACAATGGAGTGAAAAACCCATTATTGATTAGGCGCGGATATTAAAAGCACAGACCCTTTGCGTGTCATTACAGAACATTATAAAAATAGAATGTTTGGAATTTTGTAACTAAGATACTAACTGCATACTGCATTATGTATTTATTTATTTATGCATATTTATTTATTTGTTTAAGAATTATTTATTTATTTGGTAGATTAGTAAGTAATTAGTAATATTCTATGATTCATGATTGATTGATCGATTGATAGCCATTTCACAAATTCATAGTTTACATGGAACGTTTTACAGGCACACTCCCTCTGGAATACAAACCAGGTTCCAGCCCTCTATACATCCCCTAAGAAGAAACAGTGATTTTATGTCAGTATTATGTATTACTTACATCTCATAGAAAGCGTGCACGTAGCAGGAATATCACCGTATTCAATCATGCGTTGTAACCACAAATCGGTGTGTTTTTTTCTTGGGAAATACATCGATTTCGAACGGCAAATGTCAGGATAGAAATGAAAAACTATTATCAAATTATTGTCATCAACAGTGAGGTAAATCGGGGGATGAGACGGTCGATCGGGTCAAGGGCCTTATGATTCCGATCATAAAAATCAGCATTTTGACAACTTTGAGGGCGCCCTCCTCAGCCAATATTATATTAAATTACATAATTGTCGTTGTATTGCATACAGGGGCAGATGCTCGTAGAGCAAATTTACACGACATCTTTTGCTCTTCAAAGAAACTGCGCTGGGGTACCGCTGTTGTGCTCATGATGATAAGCAGCAGTATAATTGGGATTGTTGTGTACTTTGGGATCCAACAAGAACGTACCATGTGGAGTGAAAAAGGTATGCAATGCCAGCGTGTCTTTTTCTTTTAAAAGCTTTATATCACCAAGAAGTTTCAATTAATGAAATGTGAAAAAAGAAATCGCAACCACTCTATTATTATTATTATTATTATTATCATACGCCTAACATTGGACGTTCAAAATACATTTTTCTCTTTCAAAATTAAATTATTTATACTTTTGAATGAGAAAAACAGTACAAACAGTACATGCAGGTATTTCATTATGATATACAATTGAGGCTTTGTAGTCTCTAACCACTAGTGGACAATTTGCAATGAGAATTCTTTCAAAACGATGAGAATTGGACACTAAGTATGAGAATTTAAAATGTTCTCATTTATATAAAACTTTCTCATTCAAATGAATAAGAAATGCCAATTAACGTGTCAACCACCTGTCACATTGTTTTAAATGAGAAAATTAACCACTTGTGACAGGTTGTTGACACGGTAATTAATATTTCTCATTCATTTGGATGAGAAAATTTTATATAAATGAGAAAATTTTTAATTCTCATACTTTTGTCCAATTCTCATCGTTTTGAAATAATTCTCATTTTAAATTTTCCACTAGTGAACCTCAGGTAATATAGTTACGGTTGGACATGTTATATTTCTTTTGGTGGTCTACTTATTAAATTTTGCTTCATTTCCTCCATAGATCTATTTGTAACATGTCCTTCGGAATCACACGGCTATGACAGTACTGTAACTTTCGGGAGTCCTGCTGTTTACAATTTCCCCGACACCAATGATGTGACTGTATCCTATATGAGGCATGATCAACAGACGATAACTATCCCGTTGTCCATGAGGCAACACACGATTGCGAACTTCACAGAGGGCCTGACAGCAGTGAATCTGGTAGCTATGGATTCAGCTGGAAACATGGCGATCTGCAACTTTACATATGCCCGTATACCAGGTGTGGCTCGTTTGCATATTTCCTTATAGGTATCTCACTCTCACTCTACAAAGCCACTTTCAGGATATGTAGAAGCAATTGTTGTTGCTTTTATCATGTATATTGAGGATCATCGTACACTGATCTGCGTCTTTAAGAAATAAAACATACAGCCTGTCTCAAAAACCAAATGTGAAAAGCGCCCTCTTTGGCAATTAGAAAATACCATTGTGACATAATGCTTTCATCAACGTCACGGGCGCAGTCTTAACTCTCAAATGCCGTTTGTTCTGTTCAATTTGCTTGTTCCAATTTCGAGATATGTTTAGTTAACAACGAAAGGGTAAAATCACAATTGTGCCAGTTTTACTAGGGAAGAAAGCTGTACATGTAAATCAATGATAGCTGATGTTGATGCGTCTAATGCACTCCCCCTTTCGGGGCGCATGCATTAGACGCATCAACATCAGCACGTGTGCACTATTTTGTCTAATATCTCTCCAAACAAGTAATACGCGTTAATTAACCTATAACATGTATAAGTGCGCAATATTTGTTTGTCTTTTAACATGTCTTAAGGGGTCGAGCTGTATTGTCTCAAATATCTCCGAAATGGGAGAAAACTGCCATGTTTGCTGTGAAATTTTGCCTAGCAATATCTATCTCAGGTGCAAAATTTATGGTGCACATGAAAGACTGAAGTCTTTAGATTAATATTTTAGCAATCTTAATATTATTAGTTGATAGGAAATTCTTCAAATATGCCTGTACATATAACGACGCATAACAGCCCACGCAGTTTTTTATAGGTGAACTCTTTTCGAGCAGTCCGTGTTGGACGATGACCCTATCTTTTGGTGAGGTATTTACAGGACCTTGAAATAAGAATTATGATAGATATTTGCGACTTCGGAATGCAACGAAGGCATGTTCGAAGCTCGTCAATACACAAAATACTACCTGATTTTACACTCTCGTCGACCACTGTCTGGCGCATGTTATTTTGTTACTTTAAATTCAACAAAATTCCAATTTTTTAGGCAAAAAGACTTCTAGAGATACCATCCTACATGTCCATGTGCGATTTATGGTAATACAATTAATCAATTTTTAAATATCAATTTGTTTAGATTCACGGAAGCCATATTTTGTGCATTTTCGACAGTAACGAGTTAACGCCAATTTTGGTACAAATTTGTCAGTTTTGCCAAAGTTATTTATCCGGTTAACTAACGAATACCAAGGTTCATAGGCGAGCTAATAGCGCTATGTTATTTAATTACTTTTACTTACGATTTTTATCATGATTCCGTTTGAGAACAAATATAATTCCTTATGGGTCTCCAACTTTGTCTTCAAGCTTCTTCACACGACAAGCCATGTGTTGCCAGGCAAGTCAAAAGCAAATTGGGACAAATCGGCACTAAATATGGCCCGTAACTACATCAATATATCACCCAAATGTCCATGTTATTTAGGATACAATGTTAATGTAGATAAATTGTAATATACAATTTTAAAACAATGTTTAATATGTTCTAACGTGCGTATGCGCGATTCTTTCTCCCGTTTGAGTTTTAATGTATATACCTGTAATGTATTGACAATCAATTCATAAGAAGCCCAAAGTTAATACCAACGCTGCAGCGCTGGAAACACGGTCAATTCTGTGAAAGGATTTGTAATGAAATCGTTCTGCTTGATTTATTAGGGCTATTAATGTGACAAAGGAACAGGTCTCTAGTTTGATTCCACAACCATTCAAACCGAGCTCATGTTTTATTGTATCATCGTGTATTAAAATCAGGAAGGCTATGTCGTAAATGGACCGGAACAATATAACACTTATACTGTCACCTGTGTTGAAGGACGGTTCTAAGATACAGGGTGTTCCAGAATGATCTACACCATGTTTGAAAACCGTATTAATCAACATTGTATTTAATTTGAGTACGGTACGTGAAATACAATGGCATAAATGTCACCTACTTATTGTGTTACTTTCATTGCAAAAACGTCATTCGTTTTGGCGTGATATTGATATTCTTAAAACTGGATGTTTTGCACGTGTAAAAATTGCATGTGTGTAACTTACAGCGCAAAGGCTTCATAAGCACAAGACATTGCTGCTTTATCACTATCGCATAGGCCTACTTTGCAATTATGTGTAGACATCATACAGTTGTCATAGGAGATACACCAAATTTGGCACAGATGTAGAGCTTAAAACACTGTATAATTCTTGATATTGGATTAAGTGACCTTTTCATGTGTTTTCAGTATTACGAGGGCTCAGAGCAAGAACTAGCTATGTCCACAATTACATGTTACTGATTTCGGCAACAAATGGATAGTTAATTCTGCACTCCATAATAAATGCAAGTGACACCCTGTAGCTTAAGATGACATCGAGTCAGGTTTCAAGATCGATTTCACGACCAGTCATACCTATTACCTGTTTTATTGTTACCTTATGGAGGCCAGACTTTTATTTGAATGATAATGGCTCTGTCACGCCGTATTGAATACCCTCTGTACGGAATGTTACATCACAATTCAGTATAATTATTCAAGGTTGGTACGCGTGTCTGTCATCGACTTGACAACAGGCACACCCGGTACAAATATTTTGTAAATCGTGGAAAGTCGTATTTATGCAAAATGATCAAAAAATGATACTTTTAGGTGTTATTCTGTTAGTTTCTGTTTGGCAAATCATAAATGCGTACGTGTTTTGGTCAAAATGGCAATAATCTTACTTTTACCCCTACCCACTTGATATAGCTATACACAACCCTTAAGGGCTGGGGTATGAACGTTTGGACGGTATTTATTTTGGGACATTAGAGCACATCAGACATATCGAATTGCATTCTGAATACGAAGAATGTCATTCTGATATCAAATAATTTTGATTTTTGAAATTCGCAATTTAATACACATTTTATGGCAAATCATTAAAATTGATATTTTTGATATTTAACAGTACTTGAAGTGAACTTTATAAATCTGATGATTTATACTTAAAGTGTATGTAGGTGGGATGAAAAGCCGACGATCAATTGAAAATTTTGACCTTTCGTATTGAAGATATGGATTTTTCCCCAAAACACCAAACAAAATTAGGTCTTTTTGGGAAAAAAATCCATATCTTCAACATGAAAGGTCAAAATGTTCAATTGACCGTTTTTTCTCCCTGCTACATACACTTTAAGAATATATCATTAGATTTATATAATTCACTTCGAGGACTGTTATATATCAAAATTTGAAAAATATCAAATTTTTATAATTTGTCATAAAATTTGTATTATATTGTGATTTTCAAAAATGAAAATTATTTGATATCAGAAAGACATGCTTCGTATTCAGAATGCAATTCGATAGGTCTGAGGTGCTCTCATGTCGCACAAAACATACTGTCGAAACGCAATAAACGCTCATTTTAGATCCCTTAAGTGGCTAAGTGGATTAAGTATTTACCATGATAAAATCATTTAAGTATTTAAGTTTTACAGCAGAATGTGAAATATTTATTGAACTTTTAATCTCTTTTAAGTGGAAAAAGGTAATAATCTTTTCTGCATCATGATAAAACAGTAAAAACAGTCAAAAATTTTTGTATTATGTAATTGATTTCACGAAGGAACTCTTGATAAACTTGATGCTATCACTGTTACATGTAAAGCCCTCTTCCTAGTAAAAAGTGGCACAATTGTGATTTTACCCTTTCGTCTTTAACTAAACATATCTCGAGATTAAAACAAGCAAATTGAACAGAACAAACGGCATTTGCGAGCTAAGACTACACCCGTGACGTTGATGTAAGCATTATGTCACAACGGTATTTTCTAAATGCCAGAGAGGGCGCTTTTTACTTGCACAATTTTGTGAGACAGGCTGTTAGTCCTATTTAATAGGTATGACTCATTTTATTTCTTCAAGCTGCCACTGCTGCCACTGCTGCCACTTCCAAACATTGCTGCCACTAGCCCAAATTTCGGCATTAAAATGCCGAAATTTGGGCTAGTGCAAATATTTTTTGTATGAGACAATGATTTAATTTACAGTTGGTATGTTTTCCGTTGAGTTCCACTTAAAGGTTCTATCAGTGATGTGCCCGCAATCGTCATGATCGTAGCAAAAATATTAGTAGGGAATTAAGAATGGCTTAACCCTCGTTCTACTAAGACACATTTTGTAACACAAACCAGGGTCTGCACACAAACTACGAAGAGTGCGGTTGTTGCAACCTCTTCCTGAATTTTCTATCATATGCCGTTATATTTGGTACTAGTGTATAGCTATGGGTCTCCTTTAGTGATACCAAAATAAATACAAACATTCGACACATAATGTCGCAAAATTAGGAAATTCTGGCCATGTGTGTACAAAAGTATAGGCAAAATTAATTTTCGGCTAAAAATTCTACGACCATGCGATTTTTAAAATGTATATTTTTATATACATATCATCATTACTTTTAGAGATACAATACAAAACAAAGTCTAAAATGTCCCATTGAGAGTAATTCTGCGTGCCCACCAAGTGTGCTAGCATTACTCAACAATGTCAAAAAATGAGACAGGTACCGAAAGCAACAACAACAACAACAACAACAACAACAACAACAACAACAACAAAAGAAAATTTAAGCAAAAACATCAATGCACAAATAAAACGTTTTCAGTTACTTTATTTAGCACGCTGGAGTATTTGGAAGGCATGGAGCTTGTGTAGTCAATCATGTGATGGTGGAACCAGAACTAGAACCAGGACTTGTTCTGACAGTAGTGCTTGCAGAGGATCATCGAGCGAGTCGGAGGGTTGCAATATGCAAATATGCCGTGAGTATAATATTCATCAACATGCGATTTCATTAATGTTGCAATAACAAGCTTTTAATTGTACAATTTAAAGTATACTGCGATTTGTTCCGATTAGCTGATTAGGCTCATTTTTACCCCCACAATGTTAGGAACTGGTATTGTTTTTAATACCCCACATTTTGGTCAAAATTGGAAAAAAAGTCTGATTCTTTTTGACCGATAATTTTTTCAAATATGAAAAAATTTGAGAAGACTGTTTCTAGTTTTTTCTCTTTAGACATGCAGTTTTCATTAATTTTGAAATTTAAGTTAAGTCGTTATGGTGGAGGAAAAATGGAAAATCAAATTTGGCACTTTTCTCAAAAACTGCTCATTTCCTTCAGAAATCTACCGTGCTATTTGGATTCCTTGCTACCGAAAACAACAACGAAAACAAATCTACGCATAAAACATCAAAGCATAGATACAACATTTTCTGTTTTCATTAACTTTATTTAGCACAATGGAGTACTTGGAGGGCATGGAGCTCTTGTAGTCAATCATGTGATGGTGGAACTAGAACTAGAATAAGGACTTGTTCTGACAATGGTGCTTGCAGTGGATCTTCGAGTGAGCCGGAGGGTTGCAATGAGCAAATATGCCGTGAGTAAAATATTCATCAACGTACGATTTCATTAAAGGCACATTCTGTATTTGGTATTGTTATGGTCACCAAAATGACCCAGGCCAAAATCACCTGATTCGGGTTCACGCAACACCAAACACACAAACACACTGTTTATTACTTAAAACACTTATGATTATTTATTAATTAGTGCAGTATGGCTATCAATCAATCCTTATACAATATTACAACAATTATGTAAGATTATGATAAAGATTTCTTTATGCTATGGTTACTTAGCTAAGCCTGTAGATCTTGATTGGCTGGCTTTCTGATGAGATTCTGTTGATGGTCTCAGTTCTTGATCCAAGATCCGGCAATGTCCGCGATCCTATCTACCACAATCTCAGTCCAAAGTCCTGATGACTATACTTCCACTACCCTAGCTACTCTGCTAGTGCTCTCCAAATGGTCTTCTATGTTGACCTTAAGCTCCTCTCTCGGAGATCTCTTGAGCAAGCTTTCTGCTCCACTTGACAGACAGATAACACTCTATGCTAGTCCAGCAAAATATCACAGTTCGGTGATGGAGATACTTCAGTCTGTCACTTCTTTGAGTCGACAAACAATAAAGCACTATTGGCTTTCACTACCGCCTTTGGCGTAAAGAATTCTCTCCAAACACACACACACACACACAAGAACCGCGAACCGAAGTTTGAAGACTTCAATGGTAACTTTGTACCAATACTGGCTAACATAAGTTTCACAGAGTTTCCTCTTACACCTCAAGACTGCTGCCTCGATCATTCAACCTCCAGGCTTTTATCTAAATTCTACCTATTCTAGAATAATCTGCATAAATTACAGCATTTAATCATCCCATATATGGCATATTACATTACCTCAATTCCCAAAATAGTGCATGAAATCACCACAAGCCAATCAGATCAATTACTCTGTACACATAGTTCTAAAAATAGCACATTACCTCAACACAAACCAATCAGACACTGTACACTGATTTTTGGCACAGTGCCAGCACTTTACTACTGTCATAATCAAGTAATCATGACCATTAGAGTATGATCTAATTGTTGCTAGAACTTTCTCCACATTATTAGATATATGAATTTCTTGATCACTTTAATCATTAATCTTCTAGAATATTCCATGCACAAACAATGGAGATAAATATCAAAACAAGTGAAAATTAATGTTTGATGGCAAAATACATAACGTTTAATGAATATTATGGAATATTTTTGGGGCGCACATAACAGTATTTTCGAAATGAAAAATTGATCAAAAAACGAAGAAAACAACAGTATTGACAAAGTTACCGCTCCATTCAAATACATGTATTAATTTACATAATGTCAGTGTATAAATTACAGATTCACGTAAAAGCCTTATTTTATCTTAAAATACATGGCTTTCGGCTGAACCACTTGCACGCTATGTTAGCACATCTATGACAATGACAAAGGTACTAAAATGTGATTTTTGATGTTGATAATAATAATAATAATAATAATAATAATAATAATAATAATAATAATAATAATAATAATAATAATAATAAAACAGTATTTATATAGCGCTTTACAACTTAATTTACAATGAATTTTAATAATTATACAAACAATAGTAAGCATTAAATAGCAGACCAGCTGCAAGCAAACAACTTTAGAAAAAACGCCAAGAGTAACACCAGTGCGAGGCCCACCGACAAAATCCCCAAGGGGGATCGTCGGTGCACCTCACACCGGCATCATCAATAAATAAATATACAGCAAGATAAAAATACAGTTTTACATGATAAAAAAGGCATTATATTCTCATATAACAAAAGCATACTAAAACCAAATGAAACGGTATAATACAGCCATCTCCATCCAAAGATGGAGATGCATGTGTAGAGTGTGTAAGGGACTCGTCGATGTAAACACATCCATGAGCATGCCACACACCAACAAAACTATACACAACAGCAATAATACATGGCAAAACAAATTTGAACCCAAGCAAAAACAAACCAACTCCATCTAAAGGATGGGTGGGGATGCCTATGTAAGAAGCATAAGCGACACACCGATGTAGCATAAGGGCCAATCCGTGGGTCTCCCATGCCCCTTGAACATAATCAATGCAAAAACAAATATGACACCATTGTAATATTATAACCACACTAAATTACACATTATTCTAATCAAATACATCCCACATACAAATTGAAAACATACATTATTGAGCTGGGAGACTACTGCACACTTTAAATTGCACTAAAAACCACAATATTATGAAGCTACAGTTTTTAAACAGTTTTAAACATGATAATAAATAACACTATTATTCTCATATAACAAAACACACTAAAAAACAATTAGACTATACACAACCATCTCCATCCAAAGATGGAGATGCCTGTGTAGATCTCGGGGGTCGCCGAATCATGAACAAAACACACACCAACACAATTGAACAACAACAACAATAATACATGGCAAAACAAATTTGAACTCAATTGATGCTGTAATGAATATGACCTTAATAAATATAAAAATTCAGAATATAAAATATTATTCTTATATAACAAAGCATACTGAAACCAAAATTAAATATACACAACCATCGTCTGGATGAGCAAATCACTGAATGGGCCTTTAACTTGCAATAGCAAGCCTTTAATTGTACACTTCAAAGTATTATTTTTACCCATATATTTTAAACAAAGAAAATATTCAAAAAATCGAGAAAACCGTTTTTAGTGTTGTGTTTTATGCATGCAATTTTCATCGATTTGGAAATTTAAGGTAGGTCGTTATGGTGCACGAAAAAATGGCATGGAAAATCAAATTTGGCACTCTTCTCAAAAACTGGGCATTTCTTTCAGAAATCTGCCATGCTATATTGATTCCTTGCATCATTTTCTCATTTTCTCTCTTTCCGAAAATGTATACTTTTATGTACCTATCGTCATTACTTTTGAAGATACTATACAGAATGATGTCTAATAATGTCATTCCCGTTTTCATTAACTTTATTTAGCACACTGGAGTACTTGGATGGCATGGAGCTCGTGTAGTCATTCATGTGGTGGTGGAACTAGAACTAGAATAAGGACTTGTTCTGACAGTGGTGCTTGCAGTGGATCTTCGAGTGAGCCGGAAGGTTGCAATGAGCAAATATGCCGTGAGTAAAATATTCATCAAAATGCGATTTCATTAGCTTGCAATAGTAAGCTTTTAATTATACATGCACTTTAAGTATTATTTTTGAATCATATTTTCAAAACAAAGAAGATATTCAAAAAATTCAGAAAGCCGTTTTTAGTGTTGTGTCTTTATAAATGCAGTTTTGATCGATTTTGATATTTAGAGTAAGTCGTTATGGTGGACGAAAAAATGGCACGGAAAATTAAATTTGTCACTTTTGTCAAAAACTGATCATTTATTTCAGAAATCTGCTGTGCTATTTGGATTCTTGTATCATTTTCTTTCTGAAAATGCATACTTTTATGTACCTATCATCATTACTTTCAAAGTTACTGCACAGTAACCAATCACAGTTTTCATTAACTTTTTCAGCACAATGGAGTACTTGGAGGGCATGGAGCTCTTGTAGTCAATCATGTGGTGGTGGAACTAGAACTAGAATAAGGACTTGTTCTGACAGTGGTGCTTGCAGTGGATCTTCGAGTGAGTCGGAGGGTTGCAATGCACAGTTATGCCGTGAGTATAATATTCATCAACATGCGAATTCAGATAGTAAGCTTTTAATTGTACAATTTAAAGTATACTGCGATTTGTTCCGATTAGCTGAGCTTCAGAACACCACAGATTAATACATGCATTTACGCATGCATATACAAGTTTATTTTACCCTTTGACCCATTTTGACATTATATCTCATTAATTAGGCATTCTAAAGATATATGACATTGACTTTTTTACTCCCTAGAGCCTGAGGAAGAACTTGATTTGAACCATTTAAAATGTTCTAGTGTGCGCTCGTGGCTCCTGGCGAATTCTGAATTTACACAACCCTGGTTGTTACTTAAAGGAAAACAATTACATTAGTACACACACAAATTCACAGCCATACGGCCTTTTCCCTCGACTATAACGATACATTACTACTGCTGCTAATAATAACTGGTTAAGCTGTTTTCTTACTTAGTTCATTTCCCTCAAGTAGACTATAATGTCACGAATGTAATCATTGTAATGTGTCAGAACATGTGTGAAACCTACAGGTTCTTGTAATAAATTGGTGAAAAAACGTGCAATTATTTGTCTTATTAATAACTCTTTATGTAGCAATTACCTGGCCAATGGGAACATATGGTCTACTCAAGCCAACTACTGGATGTCCAAGCCAATGGGAAACAGGACGTCGATATCATGACACAGAAGACAAAAGTCCAAGCAATGCATGGTCTACTCCCTGTCATTTGAGTGGTTCACACACCGAGAGTAGCATGGATCAGGATTTCTGTATGAAGACAATTGATAGAGCGGATATCGATGATCGGCGCTGGCCAGCTGGGCAGTATTGTATTTATCGAAAAGGAGGCATTTGTCCTGCCGGTAAAGAATAACCACATGATGATTTCCAACTTTCTGTAATATTTTTAATTTTGCCGTTTACAAATATATACCTTGCAATATGGGGCCTGTACTAAAATAATCAATTTCCCATGATGGGGTTATTATATTTTGACCCATTTCCGAAGGTTGTGACCTTGCTAGAGGGTGTTTTTACCTCTTCAACAGGTACAATTCTCTTAATTGCGGCACCTTTATGTGGTGACCTCAAATACAAGGGCCAAGTAAGGTGAATTACTCACAACCGTTCGATACCTTGCCTCACTTTATAGATCGCAAACAACAGAATCAAAAAGGTTTGCGTTGCTAATATAAAAACGTGAATTTAGTGTCGTTCCCTGGTAACGGGTAACTCATCAATCACCAAGATGTACCCCTCTGCCATGCTGTTAAAGGTCAACATTTACAAAAACCTTTTGGCAAAATAAATAAATAAACAGAGTGAGTCTTTTCGTATTTATTTCAGGCATGACAGGAGGCACAGTTTATTGGGATGACGAAGATGATATTAATGGGAATAGTGCCAGTGGTGTACTACCGGATGGCGACTTCAACAGCAATACTCGGATTCACTTTTGCTGTCAAACCAGTGGGTATACTTATAACCCTGTTTACCTGCCAACGGAAAACAACTTTATGCTTTTCCAATACAACAGTCAGTGTCAACAGGTAAAATGTTAACAATCCCTCTTTTCAAATTATAAGTTTTGGTTTCTCTTTTCATCTAATGCTAAATTTATACTACATAGCTGAGCGACAGCGATTGGCTTTTACCCAATGAGGAAGATCGATTTTTGTTGCGTTGGGAAAAGCACTTTAGTGTAGAGAAGATCATAAGTATATAATAGCTTATTGATTGTGTTAAGCAAATATCGGACACATATCTGGTTGTGTTTATATTGAATGAAATATGAATCGGATATCAATCATCGCGGACGATATTCACAGTACTGGCGTGGCAGGGGTGCTGGAAATATAAGAGTCATAAAAATGTTTGCTTGTTTGTTTGTTTGTATGAAACATAAACGATGCATGATGCATGATGATGCAGATGCTTTGATTATGAATTAGTTTATTGTCCCCGGTAAGCACAACCCATACCTCGTACCTAGGCCTCTCCTCCACCTATATATAACCTCCTGTTCTACTCCACTCTCGAGCTCTCCTCTCCCCATCATCATTCCCTTTCCACTTCCAATGCTCTCTCTCCCATCTGTTTCTTTTCTCCCTCCCTTACCTCTCCCACACACACTTCCCTCTCGCCCCCCCCCTCCTCCCTCTCTCTTTCTTCATTTCTTTCAATTATTTCAATAAAAGTCACTAGCCTATATAATCATATAGCCTTCTATCGATCCTCCTACATGCGATAAGGACATGAATCGACGTTGTTCATATCACTTGAATCACCCCTTTGGTAATGTCAAATGCAAATATTTCGATAGGCTATATCTTTTTCACAGCGAGAATAGCCAATGCTGATTGGATTTTTTAAACCACGTGTTGAAATGTTCTTCACACTATTATATAACAAGCTGAAATGAAAACCGAATCTCCTTGCAACAAAGTTTCTAACAAAGGGTACAAACAAAGATATCGATAATGACGTCACTCAAGAGGTTAGGCAGGATAATAGAAAACCACGTGACCAAAACCAAACCTAAAACTCAATATTTGAAATGACCGAATGTGTTATCATTAAAGGGAGTCCCCAGCAATCACGACATTATGCCCTATATATTAGAAAAATAATTATCAAGCACGAATCACATGGTTTTATTTAAAACAAACTCATATTGATCAAATGTAAACAGCACGCCGATTTTTTTTCTTGTGTTTCTTTATTCCTTTCCTTTGGCTTGCTTTTTGTTTGTGCTTGTTTTATTTTTTCAAGATTGATATGAACTTTATTTTATTTCTTGGCAGGTTCATGGAATGCAAGCCACAAGTGAATTCTTCACGTGGGATAACGAGGATAGTGACAACGCTGACTCTGTTACTGGAAACCACCCTTACATAGGCATTGACAGTGTAGGCATAACTCTTAAATTTTGCTACTATGAACGAATATAAATATTCTATTCTGTTCTTTTCAATTCAACTTGATAATCAATGAGCTACACATACAAACACGTTAGCGCTCACAGCTTTAAAAACAATTATAGCGGTTACCGCACCTGCGCACCATAGCTGAATCATGGGGCTTCAGCAGTAAGTTGTGATATACCACTCTCACATGTTTCGGACTTAAATATTTTTAGCATATTATTTACCTCTTTCTCTCTCATTTGACACCACTCAGGGGATCATACCTTCTTGGTATTTTGATATATGAAAAGGACCCAAAATATAAATATTGACCGAGGTCTTATGATGAGTGTTACCCCAAGTGCGGAAATTAGGCCTATGTTTATAATATTTTTTTCCCCTTTGATACAATTCGCGGATTATAACTTCGTGGCATTTAGAGATATGAAAAGGACACAAAATATGAATATTGACCCGGGTCTTACGAGGAGTGTCACCCCCGGTAGGGAAAATATTTTCATCCAAGATAAGTCGTCTACCATGGTCTACATCCCTCCACATATGGGGTGGTGTTCTGCAAGGGACCAACTTTGGCCCGATAATTTTTTTCTGATGTGGCAAATGACTCTGCCATTGATGCCCCATTGTGGTGGAAATATGTGGACAAATTAACCCTGGGGAAATAGTTTGTGTGAAGTCCAAAGGCAGCTCCCATTGCAAAATGAAAATTACATGGTTACAAAGGCTTCAAAGAGAATGTTCTATGTTCTCAAGCGATTCAGAGCTTCTGCTAGTGATCTGACCTCGGTCTACAATGTACGTGCGTCCTGTATTCGAATATGCCAGTCCTCTGTGGCACAGTGCATGTAGTATCAGTATCACTAAACAACAAGCTGACTACATGGAACTTTAATTCAAAAGTGCGCCTGCCGTATAATACTCGGTAACCAGTACAGCTCGTATTTTTATACCGTAATAAATAAATAAATAAAATGATAATATTTGCTTTTTTCTCTTTCATTTTACACAACTCAGGGGATCATACGTTCATGGAATTTCGAGATATTTAGAGAAAATCATAAAGTTTGTCAAAATTTAAACTAAAAAGACGGTTCCTAGAACTTCATATCTTATTTTTGAAAATCGTACTTTTTTATGATATTCTCCAAGTGATGTCACAGTTCGATTCTAAAAGGTTTTTTTTCTTTTCCATTCTAAATATGCATACTTTAGTCAAACAATTTAGTAGTACTTAAGGGATCCAAAATGAGCGTTTATGGCGTTTCGACAGTATTTTTTGTGGGACATGAGAGCACCTCAGACCTATCGAATTGCATTCTGAATACGAAGCATGTTTTTCTGATATCAAATAATTTTTAAATCACAATATAATACAAATTTTATGACAAATTATAAAAATTTGATATTTTTCAAATTTTTGATATATAACATTCCTCGAAGTAAATTATATAAATCTAATGATATATTCTTAAAGTGTTTGTAGCAGGGAGGAAAAGCCGACGGTAAATTGAAAATTTTGACCTTTCATATTGAAGATATGGATTTTTTTCCCAAAAAGACCTAATTTTTTTTTTGGAAAAAAAAAAAAAAAAATCCATATCTTTAATACGAAAGGTCAAAATTTTCAATTGATCGTCGGCTTTTCATCCCCTACATACACTTTAAGTATAAATCATCAGATTTATAAAATTTACTTCAAGTACTGTTAAATATCAAAATATCAATTTTAATGATTTGCCATAAAATGTGTATTAAATTGCGAATTTCAAAAATCAAAATTATTTGATATCGGAATGACATTCTTCATATTCAGAATGCAATTCGATATGTCTGATGTGCTCTAATGTCCCAAAATAAATACTGTCCAAACGTTCATACCCCAGCCCTTAACGAGGCCCAAAAGTCTCCATAATTCCACTGTTTTTTAAAACACTGGAATTATGGAGACCAACCGGAAGGGGGCACACAGGGTCACTGTAAATTTTCATTCAATATTAACAATACAGCAGTGTTTTTAAAGAAAAATACCCGAATTTAAAAGCTGCAGCTATTTGTATTGGCTTGAAGTCAGCGCGAAGATATATAAATGGGGGGGGGGTTACGTGTCAATCATAACAATGCTAGAGTAATAACCATTGATTGATCGCTGTAAACTGCAACTTTTAAATTTGGGTATTTTTCTTTAAAAGCACTACCGTGTTGTTAATATTGACCGACATTACTAATGGGTATCAAAATGCCCGTAAATAAATCATCCTTCTTTCATGTAGAAGACCGTAAGTCCACTTGGCCCCTCAACATGTATACACTAAAGTTGCGTATAGTTTCGTATAGTTTGGTAATGTTTTATACATGTCCAGGGGCCAAAACAAATCTTACACAACCTTTCATGATGTTTTCACCCTGGAGCATGTATTAAATAAATTATTTTAAATTCCTGAGATTGTGTGAGAAAGATAAATTACCTGCTAATATCTTTTTAGCAGAGTTACTAAAAGCTACTAAAATATAAAAAAAATCGGCTGGGTCCGTTTGCAATTTGAACACTGGCTGGGTTTGGGCAGAAATGGGAGTTGTTTTAGATGTTTGCTGCGGGATTTACTTGCATTTACTTATCAGGGAGAAACAACCCTTTGCAGATATCCCACCTATATTTTTAGCTTACATGTAATATAGTTATTATACTAGATTGACAGTAAGTACAAGCAAGAAATATCTTTAAAAAAAGACAATGCAGTGATTAAGTGAAATTTGTTGCTCTTTCACATAGATATTGGCAAAAAAATGAAAGAGTTGTTTAGAACGACACTGTAAATAGTATAATGTAAGCAGATTCAAGTTTATATTATATTCGTTTCTTTAATTATTTTGTTCTTAAAAGAAACCCAAGGGGTGTACAAATATGCTGAGTATAGCACTTCTTGAGCTTAATTTCAAATTTTTTGTAACAAAGTTATTCAAAATAAGTACAGGTTCTATGTTAAGTTTGTACTAAACTTATGTATAAAAATGAGTACAAGTTTTAGTACTATTTTTGACAAATATTACTTGTGAGGTATATGTTGTATATTGCATTGTCTTATATTTGTCGTTGGTTAGCAATATATTGGTTCAAGAATTTGAATCCTTGAAACCGAGTACTGGTAATAAAATGCAGTTGGATTGTATGAAAAATATTTCAAAGCAAACAGGTTTTTAGCATTAAGCTAATAATTAAGATCAGAATATTCAAAGTAAACGGGTTTCAAGTACTTAACTTATAACTAAGATAAGAATACAATAAATAATCTTTGAAAGAAAAGCTTCTGTTGTTAATTGATGTTATTAAGTGATCAGCTCAACAATAGCTCAACTCCAAACTCCAATTTGTTTAATGAGTCCACAGCAAGATGGAAGTCATAGGAGGCAGATTATAATATGACTGTGTGTTTGAATGCAAAATCTTATAATCAGCCTCCTATAACTTCCAGTTTGCGGTGGACCCATTAAACAAATTTAGAATTAAGGCCAAGTAAAAATAAAAACATGTTTCTCGTCCGGGTTTTTGAAAAGTAGGAGAATGAGGGCCTTTTTATTTTGTATTTTTTATTGGAAAACGACGCTAAATACCTGTATTTGGCACCATATTTCGGGTATTCGACATACAGATTGATATCTGAGAAAAAGGAGGAGGCCCTTTTTTATTTTATTGTTTTGAGAGGTAGAACCCTTTAGTGATCACAAAACTCTTCTTAAATGATGTATTATGCATTTACAAAGCCGTAAAATAAGTTTCAACTTCTGAAACATCTTTTTCAACAAGTTATAACTGAAAGTTTACAAAATAAAAAGAAATTTGAAAAATCTTCAAAAAATGAGGAGGGCGCGGACGAGAAACATGTATTCTTTTTACTCGGCCTAAGTAAAATTTGGCAGGGTATTAATATTTGGACTAGTGGAACATGTTAAAGGGACCATTGAAAGAAAATATGATTTGGTATCAAAATAAAGCTAAAAACATATAGAATCCATTTCTAAAATGATAAATGCAATATTCCTTCATTTTACCCCCCAAATCAGCAAATAAAGACAAAGCGCCCAATATTGCGTTGTTCCGCCCAATTCATATGTTCAGAGACACGTGGCAACCCCTATGACGTCAAAGTGGTTATCCTTTCCGCTGCATGGCAACACTGCGTAGGCCAGACTTGGTCCTAAACCAACGCATGAACGTGTTTACAGCAATGAACCTTTCTGTGCCTTTTAGGCCTAACAAGTATATTAAAAAAGGATAATATAAATTACAAAGCTACAGTCGACTGTTGCAAGATGCAGACCATGAAACGAACACTAAACTGGTAGGCCTACTATGATAGGCCTATATACAAAGTCTAGCTACAAAATTGGCCAACAACGGGGAAACACAAGTAAAGCTGTGCTAGCTGCTCGGCTTTTGCAAGAGAGTATCATTTTGGTTTGAGGCATTCTGATATAGCAACTCTTTACTTATATTTCCTCTGAAATATCTGGTGAGGATAGGAAAGAGAAGGCCATGATGTTTCGGGTTAGCCCCTGACATATTTCTTCAGGCCTAATAGCCTACCTCCCGGGCGTGCGGCCTAGGTTTACCACCACCGGTCCTAAAACGTAAGCCGATCCTGACTCCCAATTTTGGAAGCTGAATTGCGAATGATAAAGTGTGATTGTTTGTTTCTTTCAAACGGTCGCTCCGTGTAGAGACACACTTGGGACAAGGTTCAAAACAAAAGCCAGGCTCGTGAGAGCGAGTTGGCACAACGGTTGTTCCCTCGCCTTGCACCACTGAGGTCCCGGGTTCAATTTCAAGCCATGGCGCGCGGCCCAAGGACTCATCATGTAAACTTGGTTTATCCCGATCCCAGGATCCCAATTTCTTGCCTGCTCTCGTAGGTTTTCTCCGGGATCTCCAGTCCGCCTGCGTCTCAAAAATCGGTGATTAGTTGTTTGGTTATCAAAAAACTTCCTTCTTCCCATGAAATTTGGGGAGCTGCAAGGATAATTGATGGATGTTACAATCTAAGTGCGGCTAGGTTTGCGCCAGTTTTCGGGAGCATCCAGCCTAGTTGATGGGATCTGATTGTGATAAGTAGGCCTACCATGGCAGCGAAATTACAGCGCTTTGAACCCTCCGAGATCTGGAAAAAGGCGCTATATATAAAAGCCGAAATTTATTTTTATTTATTTTTAAAAGCCTAGGCCTATATGAAAAATGAAAAACCTTTGAAGATAATTATAAGAACCACGAGAAGAACATAAAGGCCACTCCAAACATTCAAATGAACAATATTTACTGTCAGTCTTTAGTTTGCGTTTAAAATGGAAATATTTATAATAGGCCTAATCCAATCTCAACTCCCACTGAAACTTGAAAGTGCAAAGTGTACGAGCATTTTATCAAAGGTAGGCCTACAGTTCTAAAGTTTATGTTGATTGGATAAATGTTGTAAAATACTGCGCGCCCGGCTGGATAGCTCGTTTTTAGAAATGACTGACATCAATTTCGCATAGCCTAGGCCTACCCCGGGCCTAATCATTGATGGATTAAAATAAGTGTAGGCCTATGTTACCCATTTGATGTTTGTACTTATATTTTTGTAGCTAGGGCTTTTTGAAGGCCTATATGTATGTTTGTAGGCGCTCCTCGTAATTTATTTCAGGAACAGCATGCATGTCATGTTCTTCATCTCCGTTCAGCTACTGCCCCAGTGCTAACGGCTCAAATAATATTGGCAAGTGTCCCGTATACACTGTGCGGTAGGCCTATAGGGTAAATATATTTGCAAAATCGGTATGGCCTATTGGGGTTATGAAAATAAGCACTTTTGAAAGTTTAGTTAACTTTATGGAAGAAAAGGCTTTTTTACCAATTGTCCGGTTTTGGGGGAAATAATCATCTCTTGAATATTTTAAAGTAGGCCCTACGGAAAAATAAAATACATAGGCCTATTAAAATACCCATGGGGCCCAACTAGGCACGAGAGATGCTCGCGCCGGCACATCATCTGCAAGTGTTGCGGCAAATCTCGGCGATATTCCCTTGGTCATCGTCACTATCATACTCATAATTAGTTTTATGGTTTTATACATGTCATGTAGGGCCTACATAAAGTCATCGGAATCATATCTTGGTCATGTTGACCGAGGTTGAATTTATGAATAAGTAAATTAAGAAGCTGCATGCTTGATGATACAAGTACAAAATTAGTGGTCACTCTGAAGGCTCATGATGCACCCTAATAATGACCCCAAACCAGGTTGCCTGATTTTAAGTATGCATTTTTGATGGCCATTTTGAAATTTCAAGGTCAAGGCGAACATTTTTTTTTAAGTTCTTCAGTTGAATTGTTCATGTCAGAAAACATATATCTAGACACCAAAATCATGAAAATTGGACAATCTTATCCGTTTTAGTAAAAATGCATCTAGCAAGTGTGTTGACCTTTGTCACGTTTCTGACCATAGCTCCGTAACCAAAGGTCGCAGTTATGGCAAACTATACCTTTTTGGATTTCTTATGCCCAGGCGAGTAATATGGTATAGGCCTACTTTTTAAAATAATTGATAATTTTGACCCCTGTTTGACCTTAGTTGACTCCTACCAAATATGCCTGACACTTTGAAGAGGGCAGCCCAAGGCAAATTTGTTCAGTATCCTTCAGGCATGCCAAAAACACTTTCAAACCTTTGCTCTAAGATTTGGTCACGAAACATTAGCGCTGGTCCTCTACTATCTGAAGAGTTTGTTTCCAAAAGGCTTTAAGTCCAAAGGCTGCTTTGTGGACTTTATTATTGAAGATATTAATAAAGAGTAGCAGTAACCTTGCCAATCTAATAACATTGGAGCAGTAAAATAGTAATAACAATTTTTTGCTTATCTTTTAAAAAATAATTGCAAATCTCTTTAACCTCGCACACGTGCGAAGAAGAAAAAAATAAAAGAAAATACTTGTTTTTGGTTCCAAAAGGCATTAAGTCCAATGAAGTCCAATGGCAACCATTTTTAAACCTTGCATTGGAGAATTTTAGGGGACAAAATGATATTGAAAATAGTTTGAGAATAAGCTAGAGTTACAAACATATCCATTCCAATCGATAAATGTCATTTAAACTTTGAAAATGTAAAAATATACCAGAAAAAATGTGACACAAGGCAGCTATTGGACTGAATGCCTTTTGGAAACAAATTCTTCATCTGTCGCTGGACTACACCTATCTTTACATTCGTATACAGGTTATTAGTTATTAACATACTTTCCATCTCTACATGACTGTGACCTATTTAATAAATTAGTCGTATAAATGATGAATGCAACATTCAGACTAATCAGTCAATGTTCAAAGTCTCCAAAGGTAATTACTCAGAGTGCATTCTTGATATATAAGTATCCAGTATGCATGTCATATTTCCATAACAATGGATATATTTGAAAGAATGGTGACAAGCAGTAATATTAACAATATACAGTAGCTTACAGTCACTGGCTTGCTGACCCCTAAAATTGACCGATATTGGGTTAAATATAATGTTGCAAGTGGCAAAAACTATTGCTATTATCATTATACTTCTTCTTTGTTCTTCAATTTATCAGTTGAATCAGTAAATATATATCTTCAAACAAACAAACCGTGCCACTATTTCGGTTTTTGCAATGAATTGTCCAAAAAACAAAAAACAACAAAATAGCAAAGGCAATGACTTTTTTCTTTCAATAACCACATCTACGAAAACAAATAAAACCCTCAGTATATTGCTTGTTTAAGGGTTATGAACTGCCCATTTGATTTTTTTTTCATATTTGTGGAATATTTTGTACAACCCTATTCCCAATATTAAAAGTCTTCATCATATATAAAGATTAAACAATTTATATAATAGCAAAAGTTATCTTGGAAACTAACCAAGTTCATTTACATTTCCAGATGTAACACTATGAACTGCACGCATAGAAACTCATCATCCCTATGTCAAAAACAATCACTACTGAACACAGCTTTAGGGGAGCACCATTTAATACTTAGGGGGAAGCAGGGAAGTTAAAAACAACAACTTCTCCCACCAGTATGAGGGAAAAATCGTCTAACCAAAACTCCCATGTCCTCTTTGAGAATCAATCGGTACGTCCCTTACAGAATGGTCGACTGCAGATACGTCGGATAACGATTTTTCAATGGGAAAAAAACTTTGCTGCTTGGATGATGTCACGATGAGGTTAGGGTTAGGGTTAGTAGGGTTAGGGTTAGGGTTCCGTTCTGAAAAGCGTGTTCCGACGGATCTGCACTTGACCGGTCTCCTAAGAGGGAAATGAAGTTACCATTTCATCTCTGATCGTTTTACTAAGAGACGAAGCAAATGCATGATAAGAAGTATCATATTCCTTTCTACTTCGGTTCGAAGGTCGAAATACTTCAAGACCAGAAACGAATTTTATAGAGCTTAGCTTGGAAGCCAAGCTAAATTTTAAAAAAATCCCTTAAAGGGAATGGCTCCCATTATGTAAAATTTGTTCCATCTTAAAACTGGTTCCATTATAGACTTTTGACTGTTTGATATTATTTTATGAAGATATGGCACTATGATCATCATGATAATTCTGTTCAGATATATCGCCTTTCTCGCACTGAAACAATCCCACCCTAATATGTTTTGACAAAGAAGGTTACTGGTCCAGTCAAGTTCAAATACAATTAGTGTTGAGTGATCTACCACAATACAATACTTTGATATCCTAGATATGACCACAATCCCTCACATGTGTATATTGTAAACTTCATTGGTACAGTGACACACTCTCTGTAAAGCTACTAATAGCCTATCGTTCACCATCATTATACCAATCATTGCTTAAATTTGACCTCAAGTTTTGGAATATGTTCATTCAATTATTCACATATTGGGCTAGAGAACTGGTGCGATGGGAAATGATGTTACTTTACTTCAGTTGGACTTGTGTAAGTTCAATAACCCTCATTTAGTTATGGAGTATGAGGCTTTTGTTGGTGACGTCACCATGATGTATCTGAATTTTCATCATGGAATACTAGCTGGAATACTAGACGACCAAATGAATTGGGTCGCCAAAAAACAAGCAGACCCTTTTAGAGGAGTGTCTTGAAAATGAAATGGTATATTCAAACATAGCAAAACTTGTACAAATTTTGTAGGAATAAAATGTGGACGGCAAAGAGTAAAATGTCATTGAAAAAAACGAGACTAAAATTTGACAAATGGGGATCAAATTTTGGCTTTGCCAATACCCCCGGCCCCTCCACTCACACACACACACACACACACACACACACACTAAAAGGCTCGATGTGCTGCTGTACAAGAGAAGATTGCGACTATTGATGAGACAAAATTGGAAGAAAGACACTGGATGGACTTGTGAACCTCACTACATATTGTGGTAAGAGGATCTTCGATCATTATAAAGAAATTAAAAAGCTGTGATCATAATAATCATGGGTTGTATGTTACCGTGATTAATATAACAGCAGCGCACTGGCAAAACATCATAATTGTACTATTGTCATACCGGTTTCGGCACCATTAAGGCAATAGGAACAAATTAGTTCGATCTTTCGATCGACCATTGATGCTTGGTCGATCCTTATTATTTATGAAATCAATTAATTTACTATTGTTAATTGTGATAAAATAGTAATTTGTGCCTGAAGGGATATTGGCCAATTTAAATTTGGTGTTAATTCTCATTAATTAGTTGATTTCAGGGGCGTGTTTGACAAACGGCACAGCGCATTCGTAAAAAGAATAAAAATACTAACATTTTCACCAGGGTTCGAACCACTGCCACCAAGGCACTATGAATGCAAAAGTTGCCTACCGTGCCACGGTGACTGTGGTTAACATTCGGCGATTTTCAAAGATATACATATCAACACGTTTCTAGTGTATTGAAAATCAGATTTTGGTAGGAATACAGTCATAGAAAGACATATGTGACCATCCACATCGAAACGCTCGTAAAGTCGGCCCCTGGTCAATTTTTTTTTTTTTTTGCGTATTTAGAAAATATATATCATAAGCTTTACAATGATATATCATTTGACTTCAAACAATTTCCAGAAGCGGGGTTATGGCTTGTTAAACTTTGCTACTTCAGTACAAAGGTACATTATTTTGATGCTACAATATATCTCTTTTTCTACATTGCTGGTATTAAATATCAAATGGTCATAATTGGCGGTCACTTCAAATCATCCCCAAGTCAACGAGGTTCAGGAGTGTCCTCTCATTGTTAATTGTTGGTTAACTCACCACTTGAACAGGATTTAGCGAAAGCAAAAAAAGACTAAAGCTATTTACTATAAGTATAAGCTTATTATCCTCTTCAACAATAGGATTAAAGATTGGTATTTGACTGGAATGAAATAAGACACTTGTAGGACAATTCAGAGTTAGGTACATTATGAATACAAGCTTTATGCACATTTTGGACTGTAACTCGAAATACAATTTGCCGACTTTACGAAGCAGAATGAGATGGATGGTCACATATGTGACCGTACAGCTCGAATGAGCCTTAAGTCTCTAAATTGTTTTCAAGTTGTTCAAAAAGTGGTGGGTTAATCAACAATTAACAATGAGAGGACATTTCTGTGCATCAAAAATGATAAGAAGGAACTGTTTTCAGCTAAAATGTTGGCTATCAGCTGATGCTCAATGATACCGGGAAGTGTTGCAGAAAGGTATTAAAGCGTACTCTTTATTTATTCAAAATATCACATATCAATGAATTTAAATTGGAAATCCAAAAAGGAAATGTCAGGTCAAAATTATCACCTTAGAATTATTGTGAAATAAAATCAAACCAAATTTAGGCTCCGCAAACAACGTCCAATTATTCCCATTGGTGTTTGTTGCACGTGCATATAATAAATTATGATTTGGGGCCAATTTGAGAAGAGTTAATGCCTCGAGTTTCAAAATACACCAAGTGATGTTTTTTGATCAAAAACATCGACAATTCAATACTCTGTAAAAACAAATCAAGAATTATCTGGGAAAATTGCAACTAAGTATAATGAAAGCTATGATCTAAGCTACCAGATGCATCATTAATTTCCTGACTATGATATTTAGTTGTGGGAAAAGATTACTTTAATGTTTTGGCGAGATTATTTCCCGCCAAAAAGTTCAACCAAAAAGAGCATGTAGCCTTAAATAACTGTTAAGAAGGAAAAAATAAGACAGGCAAATACATTTTTTTTTAAAAAGAAAATGAAGGAAAAAATTTCTCTAATACACACCTACCCGAATTGTGTGTCAAACGGAGACATGCCTTTTTTTAAATCGCACAAGTGGGGACAAATGGGCGTCACACAAAAACTTGCACAAACTTACAAACAAACATTATGGACAAAATATTTTTCCATTAGATCATCATATGCTACTATACAGCTAAGGTTTTGGGACTGAACATGTTACTTTGTTCAATAGTTGATTTTAAGGGTGCACCTTAGTTTTATTTCTTACACTCTTGTTCCGGCAGTTAACAGTCGCCAAGTATAAGAAGAAAAGTTTAAGATTTTTAAACAATTAATGTTCAAAGGCGTGATTTTGCGCTTAATCTGCAAAGTTTAACGTATGTTAAAAGACTGTTAAACTCGAGCGTATAAAGGTGGTTATTTTTTGTTACGTTAAAAGGCGTTAAACTGTGTAATGTTTAGTGGAATTGTACTTTACCTGTTTAACAATACATCTCGTGCCACGGAATTTTAACCAATTATTGTTTAAAATGACAAAAGCAAATGGCGGCCACGTGTGAATGCTGGTCGTGCTGCTTATGGTATCCTGAAACTTCGTTCAAATAGGTAGGTTTGAGTCAATCAGGTTGCACCAAACTCGAGATTCGTTTGATAAGTTATGCATAGACATCATTGAGACATAAAGGATGGATATTGATGCGTTCATTTGCTAGATTTAACAACGTCATTGGGATTGACATTCTAGCGATACTGTACTGTACTGTTCTACGTGCACGGTACATGTATATCACCAATGTGTGTACCGCGATGTTCCTTAGTTCAGTTTTGGGCATACGCACAATAGCTTACAATGTAGACGAGATGCATTGAAGTATCGGTATGCTGGATACCGTATCGAGTGTGTGAATTTATTAGCGTTGATGTATTGTATTTTAGCATTGTATCGTAATGCATGCGAGAGAGAAAGGCTTACTAGATTTTAATTTTTACTCGGATACATTGCCCGGATACATAGCGGGTTGAACTGATAAAAAAAAACTTTATGCATGAAATTGTATTTTTGAACGAATCTCACAGTTGACCAAGATCTGATGACTTCAAATCTATCATGAATTATGTTTCAGTATAAAATTTTAAAAAAAGAAAGAAAGAAAGTCCCAATCATAATTAAATCCAATACAACCATTGATTAAGCAGTTGTATTTCTTAAACAATCCTTAGATAAAATAGAACATATAAATCATTATCTGTTTAGAGTTATTAAGCAAATATTGATTAAAAGACCTTAAACAACCTAGTTGGTTAAGCACTTAAACTTGAAGCTGGTTAAAGTGCTATATGCATTTATTGGTTAAAAGTTTTAACCAACTATTGATTTGAGCCTTAAACAACAAGAAAATTAAGGGCCCTTAACCAATATTTCGACGAGAGGACCACGTAACTAACACGAGTTTAAGATTGATTAAGATTGTTTAAGACTTTTTTAATTGGCGAAATAAGAGTGCAGTTGCTGTATATTGCATTAAGATATGACTCATATGAGTAGCTTTTTTCTGTTCCCTTTGAATTTCAAAGTGGAAGTATGCCTTCATTTGAAAAGTGCTCCAAGGTAAATCGTGTATCTTTAAGAATGATTGTAGTGAATCATTGACATCGGTGACTTGAAGTGGTTCCCGATATGTCCCGATGACTCACGCTACGTCACTGATCATTGTCTTTGCTCAATTTTAAAGGATGACTCCGGCAATCACAACGTTATGCCTTAGGCTATATGTTAGAAAAACAATTATCAAGCACGAATCACGTGGTTTTATTTGAAACAAACTCATATTGACCATAAAAACGAATAAAAACAGCCGGCTCTCAACACGCGATATTCAAAATTCCCGCGCCTAAATTGTCTAGTGCAATGACATCATGGTTACTTGTGCTCAATTGATGTCAGCCTTCATTGTATTACTGGGACGTCATTGCACTGGACAATTTCGGCGCCCGGGAATTTTAAGGCATAATATTGTGATTGCCGGAGACATCCTTTAAATGACTTCAAACCATCTGCACGTTTAAAACAGATATTCAGCAGATAGATATCGGATTCCAAGCTCTTTGTAAGAATATTTGTAATAATGAGTCCAGATTTAATCGGGAGCTTTTCAAAAATACAATGTTGCAGATTTTCTGTGGGAAACTGTATAGTACCTGACTAAAATAAAAACAATCACCGAGCAATTATGCCACCGATGCCACCATTTCCCCTTTAAAAAATTCTGATTATGATAACATGTTATGCACTTTGAAAATAGTTATGTTAACATTAAAGTTAACATTTCCAAAACAAATAATTTTACTGCCTTCCTATGTAACGTGGTAAAAGATATCGTATCAATGTATTGCTGCAGGAAAGTAATCGATGTATTGGTATATTATTGACTAGGCTATAGCCTACATTGCAGACTGTGGCAGATCGTGTCCAAACCAGCATGTGGCAAAGGATAGCAGAAGTGCAATAACCACGAACGATGTCATGATGATAGCTATAAAATATCCACAAAAAGATGCTTAAAATACGTTTATCTTGACGGGGAATAGTTTCAAATAGTTGTTATTTCTCTTAAACTCGACAACATATCAAATTTGGAATTAATGAATTATTTGACCGGGAATTTTCTGCAACCGGGTCGGGTAACTGGGACTCGACTTTTATTAACCTAATAGAAGTTCATATTATGTTGGCAGCCCAACAGACGTGTTAATTTAGTTTTTAGTAAAACAGTTTAGGCTAAGTATTAATTCTGTTATTTCACAATCATTACAATTGTACCATCCCAATTAGCTAAATCTAATTGTTTGTGCTTGGGTACTGTGTTAGAAACCCAGCATATCGTTCCTCCTTTTCACTAGATTTACACAGCTTTATATTTTTAAACTGGTAAAAATTACCAAATTACATAAAATATATATCTGTTCCATGATTATCTTTCAATTTGTTTGTTTAAACACTAATTTGTTTCGCTAGATTTACCAAGCTTTATGTTTTTAAATAATATTAAAGTGGTAAAAAAGGCCCGGATTAGACATATACGTAATTTGTTTTTGATTATCTATTTATTTTTTGCTTTTGTTTATATTTAACCACCAATTTATATCATTTTCTGGCAACTTTGGCACAGTTTTCTTTTTACTCAAAGTGTAGGCATGTCGGAACTTGTTTTTGATGGGTATTGTTTTACAGGTCAAGAAAAGGCCTACATTTAATTTTCAAATGTATTATGAACGAACGTAAAAGCAGCTACATGCATTAATTTTATATTAATAATTCCACTCTAATTCATTTAATTCATATTATATTCAATCATCGTTCCATGCATTTATATTCTATTGATACTAAATTTGACATTGGGCCTACTTTTTGACCTACTTTTAAGGTAATTACCTCATATCGATAATCCATTATTTAAGGGGATGAGAAAAAAAATATATGACATTTTGTAGTAAAGTTCGCCCTCATCAGTTAGGTAAGTGATGTCACGTGATGTCACTGTAACCAATCGGCACTCAAATCATCATCCAATTTTGACACGTGACACTCAGTTTTCTAGATAATTCCAATGATTAAACTGTAGCATTCGTTGTCAATTGAACAGCACAACGTTTAAGATGTTTGATTCCGATGATCAGCATAGCGGTTTAAAATGTTACTAAAGATCGATCTATTTCTCTATTAACGTTGAATTTTTAAGACGATGAACATACGTACAGAATATGAGAATGGAATTTGAAATTTCTTTCATTGTCATCATCATCATCATAGCATTAACAGGTGAGTGTATATTTTGTATTCAATTTCACCAGACTTGGGCAGAAAATAGAGAAGAAAAGAGAAGGCAGTATTTTACAGCTTAAACGAAAAAATTAAAATTGATTTAAATATTCATTATTTCTTTTTCTTTCATGCGTTTTTTTTTGTGCGGTTTAATGCTGTTTTATTATAACATATTTTTAAAATTGGACACAAATATGCTTCATCCATAATTACATTCTTCGTAACCTTATTACCCTGGTTCCACTGAGATATTTTTGCTAACATGCTTTCCGAACCCTTCTAGATTTATTTACCAACCCCATGTCTTATTCTGGTACACTATATTGGTTATGACTCCTATTTCCAGTTAAAAATAAGTACCAACATTCGCGATACAAACAAGACGTCCACACACCAATCGGTAACCCTCGCTATGTACAAAATAACGAAATATGGACGACTTTTACCAGGTTTTTGGCTAAATATGAAATTAGATCACTAAACTTAATACCTGTTTGATTGTTTTGTAAGAGCAAAAATAAATGTTTTAATATTAGCCGAAGTCATTTGATTGGTTATTTAAGCGTTTCAGTGCACATAGAAGCATGGGCGTCAATGGGTCAATGGGGGTTAGGGGGCGGGGTAGGGTATGACCGTACGTTTAGACGATGGACACAATATGAAATTGTTTCAACTGGGGTTCATTTTGAAAAAAAATCCAAGTTTCTATGGGGACATATCCCTCCTCAGACATCGTCTAAGTCTATTAGACCCACATCTTGAGGTCTGGTTCACTATAACCACGGGGTATTATAGAAGTACACCCAATGGCTTCATTTAAATAAAATTTCCACTTCTGAGAGGGGCACAGCCCCCTCACACACACCATAAAGACGCAAAAGCGCGACCGAACTCCGCCTTTACAAAAAATATGTGCCCAAGCCCCCCCCCCCCCAATTTTAGATAGGTTCGACACACCCCTGAGAGATGCTGCTGGGAGGGTTGAAACCGCCTTAATAAGACCGGGGTTGGTGATTATGTATACAATTGAATATATGAATACAAAAGCCACCCAAGTCCATACGTTGGCCAAATTGAGTTAAGCATGGGAATTGTTGCTATACATAGGCCTGTCATATGTATGAAAGAACAACTCAAATTCATCCTCTGTGTCTATTGAGCATGTGAAAAGTAGCATGTATGAAAGAATCACCCAATTCCATGATTTGAGTCTTGTAACACATTGATTGAGATTCAGTATGTATAAAAGTCCACTTGTAACACATTCATTGCTAGAGAGTGACTTTTGAACATAAAATGGGTTTAATAAAGGAAAGTGTGTGGTTTATATTACATGGCAGAATGCTTATATCAACATTATACATACCTGTGTGCTTTATTTTGTATTATCTTACTAGTGGTAAGCTCATTCTAACATTGTTGTCTTTGTATATGATTCAAAAAACCACCCAAGTCGAAAATTTAAAATGAACCCCACGAAGTCCCTGAAATGCTAATCGTCATACCTAATACAGGTTAATCCACTCATTTGCACGTAAAACTTACCATATTGACCAGGTAAATCTAACTGAAGGAATTAAAATGATACACAGGTTTTTCTCTCAAAATCACTTCCCATGGACTTGGGTGGCTTTTGTATTCATGTATTCAATTATCTAAAGAGTTTTCAAGTGCCTTCCATTGTGCAAGTTTGCATTATTTTAGTGTGTTTATTCAATCATATCGTTATGAATTCGGCAGAGTGACGAATCGAGAATTTTGAGTAAATTGAGTTATTGTTATGCTTATGATTACGTTTCAGGTGATCTTTTATTTCCACCAAAAATTAATGGTAAATCTTACTCCCTGACGTAGATACCGAAATTTTGATTTGGACGAATCGCGCCTGATTGCGATTAATGAATTTGACCAATTGACGAATCGTATAATTAGCAGTACAAATCAGGTTGATTTATAATATTGTATAGCTGGAAACCCCATATTTTCTATATTAATGTCCTATACTATTATATTTGATACCAATGGATAGCTATAGGTAACTTCTATCTAGTGATACCAATATAAGTACAAACATTCCCTACATGATATCGCTATGGCTTAATAATGTGAGTGCACCCTCGTGAAATCCCAAAAATTATACGCAAAATATAGGCCAATATTGTTTTTTTCTGCTTTAAAATCCTCGATCATTTGCTAAATATTACAGGGAAGACTATTTACAACTTAAATACTAAATTTAAAGTCTACACTCTACAGCCTTAGGACAACCAGTAATTTTACACAAAACCAAATCAAGAATGTGTGATATGGTTTACACGTAGTTGAATGCGTATTCGACCTCGTATAAAACTCTGCGCGCAGCGGTAATGACATTTTGGATTTATCATAACGCCGAATAGCTGAAAATACCCGTTTGGAGGGATGGTATCGATTGTTTCAGAACATACAAGTATTGCAAATAATTCGTGCACATTCACTTCTATAATATACATTTCATATGAGTGCTCAAGAATGTTCTCAATGTTTAGAAGGACCAATGGAATGGTACCAAGATTTTCAAATGCTGTTTACTAAGAACAACCATTTTGCGTATTCGGCACTCTGCCGTGTTCATAACGAATGTATAATATCTGATTATCATGGACACCAAGTTCATGTTTGATACACAGCATTGAAATAAATTCTTTGCAGTAACGCCTACTTTTCATGAGAAGCATTTTGTGTGTTTCAATTTGTTTTCTTGTTGTTGTTTTGTTGTTATTTTTGTTTTGTTTTGTTTTTGGGTTTTTTTTTGTTAGTTTTAATAATTGATTCAAAAATGTATGATTACCTATATTTTCATAATCCCTGTTTACAATTGGTTCACTATCATTTTCGTGAACAGCTCATCTAGCTGTGGTGCAGAGTAACCTTTGTATGCTTAAAGAAAGACCAGACCATTCTAGAGGGGGTGTCTTGAGATGGTCTCTTCTATATAAGGAAATATGTTATTGTCAAGGTGTGGTAGCACCTAGACGTGTAAATACGTGTCCACGAAGGGAAGAGGATTATGAAGATGGCGACTTATGGTTTGTCGATGACCCAAGTCTATTAATTATGAGACAAAATTGGAAGAAGGACATACTTGATGAACTTTTGAACCGCGCTAGATATTGTGGTAAGAAGCTATCCTTTATTATTATTATTATTATTATTATTATTATTATTATTATTATTATTATTATTAGGGGCTGTGCAATAATTATGAGCCCTGGGGGAGGGTAAAAGTGGGGGGGCAAGAAATTTTTGGCCAGCCGAGAAGGGGGGGAAAGAAATTTTTGGCACACATTCATGGGGCGCCTTTTAAATAAAACGCTCTAAAAAGGCTTAGGAAAACAGTACGGAAACGCTTTAATATGCAAATTTTCCTGCTCGCTGCTCTCGCAACATATCTAGACCATTTAAGGTTTGCAAATTGGGATCCCCCCCAAAAAAAAAGTGTAAAGGGGGGGGCAAAGCAATTTTGGCGGGCCGAGAGGGGGGGCAAGCGATTTTGGCGAGCCGAGGCCGAGAGGGGGGCCGGGGGGGGCAAGCGATTTTTGGCGAGCCGTTCGGAAATTTTACCCCCCCCGGGCTCATAATTATTGCACAGCCCCTTATTATTATTATTAGTGATATTATTTTAATATTATTATTATTATTATTATTATTATTATTATCATTATTATTATTATTATTATTATTTATATTATTATTATTAATAATAATAATATTGGTGATGTTTTGCAACATATTCACAGCCTAAAATGTGTCATTTTGGTGTTAAAATGCGTATATAACGTAAGCATGATGATTCTTATAAAAAAATGTGTACACTTAGCATTTTAATAAAAAGCGTACATGCTGCATTTTATATATTCAAATAACGCCCTCTGTTGTTTGTAAGTAGAACGGTTTCCGAAAAAAATAGCTGAACTATGGGGTTCAGCTATAAAACAATAATATTTGAAACCATAGAATATGGAAATTATTATTTTTATTAGTTAAAGATCGAAGTAAGGTATGCTGGGGGTGACTATGAGTTGTTAAAAAAGAGCCACTAACCGCGAAATGTGGATATCCAACTAGTTTACCCCGCAGGGCTACAAAGAAGCACTAACCGCGAAATATGGATATCCAACAAGCTTAAACTATAAATTAGCACCCGAAAGAGAGTAGGGTTTGAAGAATGAGGGAAATTATGGGGTAGGGTTAGGGTTTAGGGTTAGGGTTTAGAGTTAGGGTTAGTGGTTATGGTTTAGGGTTTGGGTTTAGATTTAGGGTTAGGGGTTATGGTTTAGGGTTAGGGTTAAGGGTTAGGGTTAGAGTTATGGTTTTGGGTTAGGGTTAGGGTTAGGACTATTATTATTATTATTATTATTATTATTATTATTATTATTATTATTATTATTATTATTATTATTATTATTATTATTATTATTATAGTATAGTGGTTATACTGGTAGGATGAGCACACATATACGGGACACCCCTTCAAGAAGACGATCTTAAGGCTTAAGAAAACAGTAGAGAAACGTTCAAATATGCATCTTGTTTCCCAGCCACAGATGAACCTGACACAAAATGAAAAGACATTTTGTTCGATGGCCAATAATCACAAATTTTCTGATCAATATTGATACATGTGCAATGTATTATAAATACTATCATAAATAGAACGTTCTTGTTTTTCTGTTCATCGTGTTCATCCAGAAATACGGCAAGCACCAGTGACGGTGTCATGTCCTACAAACCTAGATATGGAGACAGATCCAGGTAAAGCCACCGCCATGGTTGTATACCAGAGTCCTACTGCTACAGATAACTCTGGTGAAGTGAGAGTAGTGTGCTACCCACCATCTGCATCAGAGTTTGCAATTGGACAAACAACGGTCACGTGCGTAGCGGGAGACCGCCTCGAAAACAGTGTAACCTGCGACTTTCAAGTTCACATCAAAGGCAAGTAGGTCCCTGGAGTTGGTCTAACGAAATTCATTTTAAATACGTTGTATGCACAAATGCATGTCCATCCACACAACAAACGTACACACATAAGATAAAATACTACCCCCCCTCACACACACACCCCCACCCGCACCCCCCCCCCCCAACACCTACTCACGGGCGAGCGGAAAAGGGCTCACATTACTAGTATAAATATATTTTGAAATAAGTATTGTTAGTGTTAGGATTGTAGGGATACTTTCTTCAAGGGGTACTTCGAGATCCACAGCCTTATCCCCCAACTTACTCCAGTTGAGAAACTTAGAACTACATAATGTTTGTGTGTATAACCTTTCTTGCAGATTCGGTCGTTCTATAGACTACCCCGTAGTCCACTTGCCCATTGTGCATACTCTGGATATTGTATTTAAGTTTAAAACTCTGATTTAATTAATGTGTGCACAATTGATAGATTTTCACATCTGTTCTTTTCAGTCACCCTATTCCCACTGTTCGTTAGCTTCCCAAGTGGATTATATTATTTTTAACCTGGAATTTCGCGATTAATAAACTGGCAGATTCTAAAATCAGAATTGTTCAGTATTGAAGTGCCAATACAATTATGACATTATGATATGTTGCATTCAATAATATAAGCCTACGTACACTTTACTTTTACTGTCACTAATATAATTATATCAACTTTTTCATAACAATTTTATACTAGTATTTTGATGTAATTAATATCAGTATAATTTCGAGTTCAACTGAATGCTTTCATCATGATTAACATCAAAAATAGACTATGGCATAGTCTAGTCGTTCTAGAAAGGTCCGGCCGCTGAAAAAAATGTCGATATCTATTGTTCTCAAATCACGAAATGCCCCTTTAAGCGATATCGTACAGTATACCTAAAATAGAAATGGTCTCTTATACCTGCTTTGTCAGAATTCGTCAGAACCAAATAGGAGGTTCCTCTCGCCCCACCTTTTTGCTGACCAGTTGCTGAAAATGTTCCTTCAATAGCCTTTTCCCCGTTATTAATATGCAGTGTTTCAGGATATGAAGGGTTAAACATTACTTACAATTGGTGACCAACATATTGGAATGTTCAGTGACTTTTATTTTCACGGAGGTAGGTGGGATATTCTGGCCTCGTGGCCCCACCACTATCTTCATCTGACAGATCTATAACTTCCTTTATGAATACATGCTAATGATGGCTGAAGGTATTGTGAAATAATTATGACCAACCAAAAGAACTTGAAACATAATTTTTTTGGTTTAAGTAAGTAAGTACGTCATTACGATCATTATTTATCATGTTATATTCTTCCATACTGCAGTTACTGTCCGTTTTCCTATACACAATACACAGTGCTCTCACCATTGACGCGCGACCTTTACAAATAGTCTATGTTAGAAGTATATTGCATTTGCCTAGTTAACATCACTGTGTGAAAAATAACCGGCCAATATTTAAACTATATTCTCCAAACTTCTAGCAAATATATTTCTCTAACATGACCTAAAATTACAGCTAGGTTAGATGTTCAGAAGGGGTCGCACTGTCGTAGAATATGAGTGAGGGCAAGGCATAGCTAGCTCATAGCTAGCCAACTCCCCGTGTTAATTGAATGGAGATTTGACCGAAAATATTGAGCTATATTGGTAACGGACCGCTCCGTTCTGAAGGATGCCACAAAAAAAACGGTACAAGCTACATTTAAACTATTCTATGAAATTCTAGAAAATATAGTTTTGTAACATGTCCTAAAATTTTAGCTAATTTAGGTGTTTGGAGAGGGTCGCACTTTTGTGTTTTAGGAAGGATATGTAAACGACAGATAACAACCAAAAATATGAAGAAATTATTTCCAAACCGTGTTAAGTCAACAATCATTATGTTGCTCATTTTCAAGAATGCTGGTTAACAAAAAGCAGGCCATTGTCTCATTTCGTGAACAAAGGTCCACATACCATTGTTTCCTTTCGTTTCTTTTAACTGAAGCTATAATACCAGCTTTATTGCGATATCGCACATGTAAACAGACACATGTGCACAACCAGAGAAGATCCGATTTAATCAGTTGAGCTGTTTCAATGAGTGTTATCTTGGTTTAATAGCTTTTAATGGGGTTTAAGTCCTGCAAAGGTCGAGATGAATTCTACTGTAGACATGACTGCATCATGCTAACATAGATGAACTCCTGGATGGGGCAGCTTTAATTAGCATGAGGCCGCATTGATATGTAAATAGCGTATTGTTATTTAAATTTGTGCCCAGACGTATTGAGGGCGACAGTCATGTAATCCAGACGGAGAATGGCTGCATATGCCGGGCATGTCAATTTGCTGAGTGAAGGCTGATAATCACCTTTCTGTATAGGTAATAAGCTAGTATATTTCGTGTACCAGTTGGTTATAACAAAAATTAGTATCATATTAAATATATTAAATGTATAAACTTTGAAAGTTACATGAATTTGAAGAGCAGAACTTGAAATCTAGCTAAGTCAGGTGATGTGAAATTCTGCTGCGTGACCCCCTCTGCGTGGTAGAATTATATTCATAAAACATTGAATTGAACAGATATCATGGGCAGCCAACCACGATTTATCAGCATTTAAAATATATGTTAATTAACAAAGATAAATAATAAAGAGTACAAATGGCAATTAACTAGTAAACAAGCCTGAAATCTTAAAATGTTGCCACGTGATTTCCCGAACACATGATATGTCAACATGTGACCACTATTCAGATTTACCGTAAATATTTGGAGTATGCTTGCACATCATGCACAATTGCACATACACTGTGCATTTCTTTACCTCCGTATAAAATCAATAATTCATGCTGGGAGCCAAGTAACATTGTCTGCTCAGTGCAGATTGGTATTTTATTTTACTTGAGAGCATAATATAAATACATAAGACGAATCATGGCGCCATGATGGAAGGTCAGGTCGGGTATCAAAGGTTATTATAACTTAAATACTACTTGTATTTCCCACCTTGCCTCTGTCACATATTTCCTTCATATTATTGACAGGAAGTCCTAATTTTGACTTTGCTATTGCAAAATGTCATTTCATATCAAATTAGTAGACTTTCTTTGAAAAAACATATCACTGGTGCCTGATGGGAATACCCGTCCGCCATTTCATTAAACTGGATCGTTTTCGCCTGGTTTGTGCCCAGATGTATTGGGGCGCGCTATACTCTCATTGAACAGGCAAAGTTCGCAAAACTAACAACGTTGTTATTTGCCAAACTCAATTAACATGATCCAAGGGTCGAACATGAATTATTCATAACGAGCTATAACGGATCGATAACTGGCCTCACTTTCTAGCTAGTAAACCAGCTGAATTTTTCATAGATTTTGCGTTGCTAATAGAACAACCGTGAATTTAGTGTCACCCCCTTGATGCTAATCTCAGACGTACAAGCTCCATCGATTGAGTCATGTCCTACAGACATGGAAAGGGAGACAGATCCAGGCAAAGCCACCGCTATGGTTGTATACCAGAATCCTACTGCTACTGATAACTCGGGTGAGGTGAGCGTACTGTGTTACCACCATCCCAATCAGAGTTTGCTATAGGACAAACAACGGTCACGTGCGAAGCACTAGATAGTAGTGAGAATAACGCCACGTGCGACTTTCACGTCGACATTAAAGGTAAATGTGATTCATATAGACCTTAATTCCCCAAATGCATCTTTACATCCATGGATCAACTCCTGGATGAGTCAATACCTAATTAGCATGTGCCGCATTCTTATTTAAATTAGCCATTTTGTTATTAATCCATATTCATATATTATGGGTATCACTTTACACCACCACGTAGGGTAAGCCATGAATATTAAAATATGGCGTTGTGAAGTCAAACAAACTTCAATTTTCCAGTCTTAAAAAATAGTAGGCAGAGGTGGGAATTTCTAACTATCTGTTGTGACACGTGTAACATTAATCCTTTATTGCTTAATGCAATGAATCGTGGAATTAAATCAGTAATAAAAGAAGTAGATTCCTATTTCGGGCTCAAATTGGAGATACTCGAGAAAAGGGAAAATATTTCGGGTGGGTGGGGCGGCGTATATTTATATATTCGACGTGGAGGTATGGTCCAATGCAACCACCCTCCCCATCCGTCTGATGATCGGGTACCCTATGATCGAAAGTGAGGGTATGCCGTGAAACTGAGAGTAATGGTTGCCTTTCCAGAGGTCTATAATTTGTTTTTACGCTCTCCTGTAATGGGATTGAGCACTCTTAATTGCAAATTACGTCTACCTGAAAATAATGCTGTTAAATCAATCAATCAATCAATCAATCAATCAATCAATCAATCAATCAATCAATCAATAAATAAATAAATAAATAAATAAATAAATAAATAAATAAATAAATAAATCAATAAATAAATCGCTTGCTTCCCTCTCAGCCTGCAAAGTTATTGGGATCCCAATTAATGAATTAATGACTAAATAGATCAGATTTATAGATATATAGGCCTACAGTAAGAAAACTTTTTTGAACTAAACCAATATTTTACTCATTACTGACCATGGCGAAACCGTCAATAGTGAGTAAAGAATTTGCTTTTGTTCTAAATGAAATTTGCATATTTAAGCGTTTCCGGACGTGTACTGTTATCCTAAGCCTTTTAGAGCGTTTTATTTAAAAGGCGTCCCATGAGTGTGTGCCAAAAATCGCACCCCTTCTTCCACCCCACCCCTCTAATTTTACCCTCCTCTAGTAATTATTACACAGCCCCTGATAATCTCCAAACTTATTCAATTATTTTTAAATGGGCCTAAACTAGGCCTACACATAATGCAGCAAGTTATATTCAAATTATACATGCACGATACAAGTGCTATTCCAGAAACGCTGCGCATCAGTGACATTACTAACCGGCTCCCACGAGGTGGTGTGTAAATCAAAATTGAAACGAAGAGGTGATTATCTTCAGCAATGTTCAGTGCTCTCAGCTCTTATAGAGGGCGTTTTAACTTATTACGTGATTTTGAAAATCTACAAGATCAATTAGAACGGTGAGTAATGATTATTTACTTGTTTTTAAAAACAAACTGCTTAGGCCTGTAATAAACTATGTTTACGCTCGACAACTATAGATTTAATGATATTTATTATCACACGAGGAAATAAAAACAAACGAATATGGCGCTTCACGTGCTGTAGGCCAGGTCAATGGTCAAAGGTTTTTAATCGTATTAAATTCATGTGATACACTACCGTCGCATTATTGACACCAATTCCTAATTTCGACATTACTATTGCGAAAGGTCATTCCATTATCAAATTATAGACTTTCTGTAAAAAAACCAAATCACTGTGTACTGGTGCCTGATGGGAAATACTATTCCGCCGTCACCGGGTTGCTCCAGGGAATTTCTATTATTATCGGGAATTGCCTGTCACACATGATCGCACGCAAGGTCGTAGGCAATTGGTCGGACCTCATCTGCCCAGAACATATTGACCCAGGTCAGCATACCGCCATATCCTTCCCGACATGCTTAGTAGCCAAGTCCGTCGAAGAGTGGATCCACACACTATGTACACAAATATACATTTGGCCACATTTTATTATACGATTAATACGAATTTATTAAACATGGTAACAAATATTCTCTAGCAAATCGGTTATAGATGGAACTGGTAGGCATATTATAAATTCGGGATATTAAATATCTTCCTGACCAGCCAGATCTGCGCATGGTCAAAGACGAGTATCAGACCGACGCACACCGTCATCGTCCCTATATCTTCGTGTCAAAAATTGCCGTGATAGTACGATGAATCCTCACGTTTTTCAACAGCTACGCATGGTGATTTTATTCGAGATAGGCCGAGCGACTCAGGCTAAGCATACAATGTGAGATTTTGAGAGTCTGCCACACTGTTTCTATTCTATGTTTTTACGATTTTCGCATGATCAGTATATGGCTGGCCGTAACCGCCACAACGTGGAGCTGCTACGCGTAGCTTACTTTTCGCTTCGCGGAGCTAAAATCATATTGTTGAATGTTGTTGACTTTAAAATAATCATGATGCAGTCATGTCTACAGTAGAATTCACCACGACCTTTGAAGGACTTAAACCCCATTAAAAGCTATTAAACCAAGATAACACTCAATGAAAACAGCTCAACTATGTTACATCAGATCTTCTCTGGTTTAATACACACTGCACTTGTGTCTGTTTTACCTGTGCAATGAGCAATGAGCTGGTATTATAGTTTCAGTTGGGTGAATGATTATAAAGCGAATGCAAGGTAACAATACTGTGTGGGCTTTTGTTTACGAAATGAGACAATAGTCTGCTTATTGTTAACCAGCGTTCTTGAAAATGAGAAGCATAATGGTTTGCAGACTTAACACGGTTTAGAAATAATTTCTTCATATATTTTGGTGTTATCTGTCGTTTACATATCCTTCCTAAAACACAAAAGTACCAATATTTCCAAACACCTAAATTAGCTAAAAATTTAGGACCTGTTACAAAACTATATTTTCTAGAATTTCAGAGAATACTTTAAATATTGGCCGGTTATTTTTTACACAGTGACGTCAACTAGGCAATGGCCTATACTTCTAACATACACTATTTGTAGAGGTCACGCGTCAATGGTGAGCGCACTGAGTATTGTGTATAGGAAAACGGACAGTAACTAGTACAGTATGTATGGCCTACTAGTATATAAAGTAAATCCGAACTGGTTTGCTGAAGGTCGAATTCCGCAGGCCACGCCGCGCAAGTTGTACAAATTAGCTCCCGGCGATACACTGCAGATCGCAGAATTGTGTGCATGGTTTACCACCACTCTGCCTAGCTATATAGTTATGTACAATACTGTATGAGTTTCTTATGAGTGCATGTCCATCTTAATAATAAGTCGGTTCGTACTTTTCATAAACTACTTTTTGAATCATAACTTTCGTGACCGAGGATATCTTGCAACTACGTGAAGCTCGTCTGGCAAATTCTTAATGAATAAATTCGCTTCACGTAATGAGTAAGTCGTACTTGATTGGTCAGTTTTACCTCCGAGTAATGAAAAACTCTAACATGATTGGTCAATTTGGTTCCACGGAGCAAAAAGTCAGCTACGCGTAGCAGCTCCACGTTGTGGCTGTTGCGGCCTACCATATCAGTATCCCATATGATATTTCTATTGCAAGAAAATTTTATTTGTTGTCCCCTAAATCACAGGTTTCGTTTAAATGTACTAACTGGAAATTAAATTAACTAATTAGTGAGGACCGGTATTTTGCTGTGGATATGTTTAACTGCAATTTTGATGTAAACAATTTGAAATTCACTGTAAAAATTGTGATAATATTCAACTCTTTGAGAAAATAATAATATAAAGGAATGCATGTAAAAACCCAGGTGCAATACAATGTACATTATTGACACACTATCACTCTCTTTATCTACGTCAATAATAGAATAATCAATTTCAATCGAATTGAATACATTGCTCCATTTTGAGTTTGTACATGTAGTTGACTACTGAGCGACATAAGCGATCGATTGCTAGCCAATCAGATAGAACTCCTTTTCTTGCGTTCGGTGAAATACCACTCGCCCGTCGCTCACCAACGGAGTATTAAATTTATATTTATCGTATAGGACGTCGACACTGTGCGACGCAAACTGGCTTAGTCTCCACATCAGCCAGTTTGGTTCCGCCCCTCCACAGGGAGCGTAACCTGTGAAGGAGACTCGGTCGGACCTGGTCGGACCTCATCTCTCCCCATCGATTGTGACCTATAATCCCCGACATTGCCCTTATGAACTCACATCCACCTGGTTGCTCTTAGCTCTTATAGTGGGCGCGCTTTCAAGCTTGCTACTAGCATTGAACAGGCAAAGTTCGCAAAATTAACGGCGTTGTTATTTGCCAAGCTTCATAATCAAGGGATCGAATATGAATTATTCATAACCGATCGATAACTGGCCTCATTTTCTAGCAGGGAACGTCTATTATTATCGGGAATTGCCTGTCACACATGATCGCACACAAGGTCGTAGGCAATTGGTCGGACCTCATCTGCCCAGAACATATTGACCCAGGTCAGCATACCGCCATATCCTTCCCGACATGGTTAGTAGCCAAGTCCGTAGAAGAGTGGATCCACACACTATGTACACAAATATACATTTGGCCACATTTTATTATACGATTAATACGAATTTATTAAACAAGGTAACAAATATTCTCTAGCAAATCGGTTATAGATGGAACTGGTATGCATATTATAAATTCGGGATATTAAATATCTTCCTGACCAGCCAGATCTGCGCATGGTCAAAGACGAGTATCAGACCGACGCAAACCAGGGAACTTCTATTATTATCGGGAATTGCCTGTCACACATGATCGCACACAAGGTCGTAGGCAATTGGTCGGACCTCATCTGCCCAGAACATATTGACCCAGGTCAGCATACCGCCATATCCTTCCCGACATGCTTACTAGCCAAGTTCGTAGAAGAGTGGATCCACACACTATGTACACAAATATGCATTTGGCCACATTTTATTATACGATTAATACGAATTTATTAAACATGGTAACAAAATATTCTCTAGCAAATCGGTTATAGATGGAACTGGTAGGTATTATAAAATCGGGATATTAAATATCTTCCTGACCAGCCAGATCTGCGCATGGTCAAAGACGAGTATCAGACCGACGCAAACTGGCTTAGTCTCCACATCAGCCAGTTTGGTTCCGCCCCTCCACAGGGAGCGTAACCTATGTAGGAGACTCGGTCGGACCTGGTCGGACCTCATCTCTCCTCATCGATTGTGGCCATCGATCCCCGACATTGCCCTTATGAACTCCCATCCGCCTGCGCAAACTGGCTTAGTCTCCACATCAGCCAGTTTGGTTCCGCCCCTCCACAGGGAGCGTAACCTGTGTAGGAGACTCGGTCGGACCTGGTCGGACCTCATCTCTCCCCATCTATTGTGCCCTATAATCCCCGACATTGCCCTTATGAACTCACATCCGGTGGTTTCTATCTAGCAAAACCAGTGGGATTTGTCATTCGGTCTGCGTGCATAGAACAACCGTGAATTTAGTGTCACCCCTTCAGTGTTTTACATCATAGGTCTATATTCGTCCATCAAAGCCAGATCTGATCTGCTTCTGCTGCTTCAGTCCCGAGCTTCAGTACTGTACGCATCGCTCTGGACTATCTCGGTACAGGTCTTGGTCATGTGGGCAGAAGTATTTTCAATCATTTATAATCATGCAAAGCAGAAGTATTTTATCATGTTTATGTTCTTCTAATCTTAGACGTAGAAGCGCCAGCGATTGAATCATGTCATACAGACATAGAAAAGGAGACCGATCTAGGCAAAGCCACCGCTTTGGTTGTATACCAGACTCCTACTGCTACTGATAACTCTGGTGAAGTAAGCGTAGTGTGCACCGCAATATCTGGATCTCAGTTTCCTATAGGGCGAACAACGGTCGCGTGCGAAGCACAAGATGGCAGTGAGAATAGCGCCACGTGCCACTTTCAAGTCGACATTAGAGGTAAGTCAGATTCATTTATAGACCTTTTATTTCCACCACAAAATGCATTATTACATATATAAGTGCATGTAATTCCCTCAAAGCCACATCAAATCATACCACATAGATATAAAACAACTCATTATAAATGGAATACGACCATTTATCATGTGTATGTTCTTTTAATCTTAGACGTAGAAGCGCCAGCGATTGAGTCATGTCCTACAGACATGGGAATGGAGACAGATCCTAACAAAGCCACCGCCGTAGTTATATACCAGACTCCTACTGCTACAGATAACTCTGGTGAGGTGAGCGTAGTGTGCAATCCGGCATCTGGATCTCAGTTTCCTATAGGACAGACTACGGTCAGTTGCGTAGCAGGAGACAACAGCAAGAACAGCGAGACATGCGATTTTCTAGTCGATATCAAAGGTACGTCTGATAATGCTGATGAGTGTACTTTATTAGGCACCAATACCTACGTTACAAACGTAGTGTGTACTAGTAACTAATACTTACATAGTGCACGTATTTATTCAAAATTTTCGTCCATCAAAGCCACATCTGATCTGCTTCTGCTGCTTCAGTCCCGAGCTTCAGTACTGTACGCATCGCTCTGGACTATCTCGGTACAGGTCTTGGTCATGTGGGCAGAAGTATTTTCAATCATTTATAATCATGCAAGGCAGAAGTATTTTATCATGTTATGTTCTTCTAATCTTAGACGTAGAAGCGCCAGCGATTGAATCATGTCCTACAGACATAGAAAAGGAGACCGATCTAAGCAAAGCCACCGTTTTGGTTGTATACCAGACTCCTACTGCTACTGATAACTCTGGTGAAGTAAGCGTAGTGTGCACCGCAATATCTGGATCTCAGTTTCCTATAGGGCGAACAACGGTCGCGTGCGAAGCACAAGATGGCAGTGGGAATAGCGCCACGTGCCACTTTCAAGTCGACATTAGAGGTAAGTCAGATTCATTTATAGACCTTTTATTTCCACCACAAAATGCATTATTACATATATAAGTGCATGTAATTCCCTCAAAGCCACATCAAATCATACCACATAGATATAAAACAACTCATTATAAATGGAATACGACCATTTATCATGTGTATGTTCTTTTAATCTTAGACGTAGAAACGCCAGCGATTGAGTCATGTCCTACAGACATGGGAATGGAGACAGATCCTAACAAAGCCACCGCCGTAGTTATATACCAGACTCCTAGTGCTACAGATAACTCTGGTGAGGTGAGCGTAGTGTGCAATCCGGCATCTGGATCTCAGTTTCCTATAGGACAGACTACGGTCAGTTGCGTAGCAGGAGACAACAGCAAGAACAGCGAGACATGCGATTTTCTAGTCGATATCAAAGGTACGTCTGATAATGCTGATGAGTGTACTTTATTAGGCACCAATACCTACGTTACAAACGTAGTGTGTACTAGTAACTAATACTTACATAGTGCACGTATTTATTCAAAATTTTCGTCCATCAAAGCCACATCTGATCTGCTTCTGCTGCTTCAGTCCCGAGCTTCAGTACTGTACGCATCGCTCTGGACTATCTCGGTACAGGTCTTGGTCATGTGGGCAGAAGTATTTTCAATCATTTATAATCATGCAAGGCAGAAGTATTTTATCATGTTATGTTCTTCTAATCTTAGACGTAGAAGCGCCAGCGATTGAATCATGTCCTACAGACATAGAAAAGGAGACCGATCTAGGCAAAGCCACCGCTTTGGTTGTATACCAGACTCCTACTGCTACTGATAACTCTGGTGATGTAAGCGTAGTGTGCACCGCAATATCTGGATCTCAGTTTCCTATAGGGCGAACAACGGTCGCGTGCGAAGCACAAGATGGCAGTGAGAATAGCGCCACGTGCCACTTTCAAGTCGACATTAGAGGTAAGTCAGATTCATTTATAGACCTTTTATTTCCACCACAAAATGCATTATTACATATATAAGTGCATGTAATTCCCTCAAAGCCACATCAAATCATACCACATAGATATAAAACAACTCATTATAAATGGAATACGACCATTTATCATGTGTATGTTCTTTAATCTTAGACGTAGAAGCGCCAGCGATTGAGTCATGTCCTACAGACATGGGAATGGAGACAGATCCTAACAAAGCCACCGCCGTAGTTATATACCAGACTCCTACTGCTACAGATAACTCTGGTGAGGTGAGCGTAGTGTGCAATCCGGCATCTGGATCTCAGTTTCCTATAGGACAGACTACGGTCAGTTGCGTAGCAGGAGACAACAGCAAGAACAGCGAGACATGCGATTTTCTAGTCGATATCAAAGGTACGTCTGATAATGCTGATGAGTGTACTTTATTAGGCACCAATACCTACGTTACAAACGTAGTGTGTACTAGTAACTAATACTTACATAGTGCACGTATTTATTCAAAATTCAAAATACTGAATTCGACATTGCCGTACTAGAATCTTGATTCAAGTCTGAAATCCAAAATTACTGTACTCGAGTATTAAATAAAAGACATAATATAAAATATACAGAAGAATATGTGGAGTTTTGTTATTAAAGTTATAAAGTAAAATCCCGGTCCCCGCACTCCGTGCATCCGCGGGTATTCATGCTCATCGAAAATTTCGCGAAATAGGGGTGTTTTCAGATGAAGAAATGCGATTCGCGAAACACACAAAAAAGGGGTGTTTTTTCAAACCACGTGTTCGCGAAATTGAAAAAAAGGGTATTTTCATGGACCAGCCTACGTGTTTCTGTCAGAAAAGGGTATGTTAGAAATATCGTTCGCCTTGCAAAAGGGGGTGTTTATAAAGTTCACCGACAAGCATGAATACCCGCGGATGCACGGAGTGCGGGGACCGGGAGTAAAATCAACTTCTAGCACATCGTGTACAGTGTACACAGTATTTTGATTGTCTTGTTTTTCGTTTCATGTGCCAATTGGACATACAGTAAATCCTGAATTTAAGGCCACACACTATATATACTTGTATACCGTTTACCATTTACTACTCCCCTTTAAGTCTTTGCTGTGAAACCAGAAATTGTAAATAGTGCAAATTATTCTTTATCTGAAGCCACACTTTTTAAGAAAATTATTATTTCTTAACTATAGGTTATACTCGCGCGAACGTGATCCACGAGACAGGACAAATAATTTGTCATTTTAGAAAATGTAATTTGAATAAAATAACTTTTGCCCCATGTACGAACCTGTTGCGCCACGTGGGGACGTTTTGAGGGTCGTCATGGTGTAAACAACAGCAACATATTAGAAATTAGCATCTCCAAATTAATTTAAAGCAATAATGTGTGATTTGCTCCACAGCGACGACCTCAAATTTTCTCGAATTTATATTTTTTGCATGATTGTAATGCCTAATAGTGTACTAAAATACCATGTGAAAGATTAAGCCTTTAAAGACGAAGTGCTTTAATTACAGTAAATTTAGAGTTTTTATAATGAAACAAAAACCAGTCCCTCCATGAGCTCCACAACTAGTTAAGCGGCTTTTGTGGTTGTCTTTCATTTTTCCTCATTATTTCGGTTTAAAATAATCAGAAACCCTCCTTGAAAGTTGTTACTGATATTATGTAATAATTTTGCCAAGTTTGTTTCTCAAACTTGCCGAACGCATGTTGAATTTAGAAGAAAAAATAAGCCTTTAACGCGTTTCTTTGTCCTTTAATGCTTAACAACATTATCCAGACTTACAGAGACCAGTAATTGTCTCGTGTCATGTCGACCAGGTAAAGTCGGCAGATCCAGGCAAGACCACTACCGTGGTTGTATACCAAACTCCTACTGCTACCGATAACTCTGGTGAGGTGATAAATGTAGTATGCCATCCGCCCTCTGGATCCGAGTTTCTTATTGGACAAACAAATGTCACGTGCGTAGCACTGGATAACAGTGGGAATAACGGATCATGCTACTTTCAAGTTAACATCAAAGGCAAGTCTTATTACCTAGCAACGGCTGCACAATTCTCTCATCATGTGAAGAACTCTTGTGCGAAATATTGGGTACCCAGAAAATCCCTGAAATCCCCTCTCCTGATATGATGACCGTTCAGGCACTGTCACCTCTCAGTGATGGATACTAGCGGGCAGAGAAAAACAGCTTTCCGCAGCAACGACAAAGGTACAAAGGGCTTCAGAGTGACACCTGTACAGATTAGTCTGCCTTAAGAGACCTTTAATCTGTTTGCAGTTAGGAAGAGAAAATAGTCAGCACCCTAGTCTTAATCGAAGGGCCGGTTCTCTTTGTCATATTGGAGACCATCTGCTGGGATCTGAGGTCGAGGGATACCTTCTCTCTTGATCAAAATGTTTTCCTTTGTAAATGAAGAATAGTATATGAGCTACCGGGTGCTGCTAGCACCAAATTGGCCCCGACAATAGTGGTACCCGAGAAGGCTGAATAAACAAACAAGGATTGGTGCTTCTGACAATGACTCAAAATCTGTATCTGACTGCTTGCAGAGCTGGCTACGCTTTGTTGAACCAGCTGCCATCCAAAATATAGTGGCTGGGTGACCGGCAGCGAGAAAACAGGCCACAGAAAGTTACCAGAGGAGTGAGTCATCATGCATGAGTGGGGCTTTGGCAATATCCTCATCATCTGTACTTCAGGATCATGCCAAATCTACATTATAGATGAGGTCTGGGAACTATCCTTTGCCTAGGGTGTTCTGAAAGATATTTTAACAGTTATTGCACAGTAGAGATAGATATAGGGCAAATCTTACACCAGCAACAGTATTTCTTGTAAGAGTGACACTCAACCGTATAGTGTAAACACAGTTCGAATCCCATGCCGGCACATTCCCTTGCTTTTTTTTCAAGTTGGGTTGTGTGCCGGTCGGGATTTGTGTTTATTTGTTGTCTTGTTTAATTGTAACACTTTGGGTTGGTAAACTGTCCTTTCTTTCTTAGTAATTATATTCAGTTTCCTCTTGTAGCGAGCAATCGTTCTCCATTGTGTTTATGTGTTCTTGTGCAGGATGCGTATCCCCATTACCTACTTTACTTGTATTATGCTGGGGAAACGATTAAGCATCAGTAATGATCTCCTGTACTTGCGTAATATATGTTTGTGTGTATTATATACCTCGACTGCTCACATTAGACCCAGTGTTAACCACCGTTTATCAGTGGGAGCTGGTAGCCTAATGAATAGAGCGTCCGTCTATAGAGATCGGAAGGTCGTGGGTTCGAATTCCATGCCGGCACATTCCCTTCCTTTTTTTTAAAGTTGGGATGTGTGCCGGTCGGGATTTGTGCTTATTTGTTGTCTTGTTTAAGTGTAACACTTTGGGTTGGAAAACTGTTCTTTCTTTCTTATTAATTATATTCAGTTTACTCTTGTACCGGGCAATCGTTCCCCATTGTGTTTATTTGTTCTTGTGAAGGATGCGTATCCCCATTAACTACTTTCACCAAAAATTTGGTGGCGTCATCATTATTGCGCAATATCTATTTTTTTGCAATCCTGGCGAAAAAGAAGACCTCTGAATTCATAATCCTGAGGTTTCATACTATCAATATCCATGGGTTAAAAAATGTTCTTTCAAGGTACCCTAACTCCAGTTTTAGAGCCTTTTTAAGGTTTAGGCTCTGAGTATTAATTCTACCCCACGATGTGATAAAATGAGTCAGGTGCCAAAAACAGCAACGATACGATACGAAATCTATGCAAAAAAACATCAAAGCACAAATATAACATTCCCGTTTTCTGCATATGTATACTTTTTAGTACTATCATCAATAACTAAGCAAATCTAAGCAAATATCGTCAATCCACAAATATAAAAATCCCGTTTTCGTTAACTTTTTTTTAGCACAATGGAGTACTTGGAGGGCATGGAGCTCTTGTAGTCAATCATGTGGTGGTGGAACTAGAACTAGAACCAGGACTTGTCCTGACAGTGGTGCTTGCAGTGGATCTTCGAGTGAGTCGGAGGGTTGCAATGCGCAGTTATGCCGTGAGTATAATATCCATCAACATTCGATTTCATTAAGGGAACTGGAATGAGCGTTTATTGGGTTTCGACAGTATTTTTTGTGGGACATGAGAGCACCTCAGACGTATCGAATTGCATTCTGAATATGAAGCATGTCTTTCTGATATCAAATAATTTTCATTTTTTGAAATTCACGATATAATACAAATTTTATGACAAATTATTAAAATTTGATATTTTGCAAATTTTTGATATATAACAGTCCTCGACGTAAATTTTATAAATCTAATGATATATTCTTAAAGTGTATGTAGATGGGAGGAAAAGCCGATGATCAATTGAAAATTTTGACCTTTCGTATTGAAGATATGGATTTTTTTCCCAAAACACCAAAAAAAATTAGGTCTTTTTGGGAAAAAAATTCATATCTTCAATACGAATGGTCAAAATTTTCAATTGATCGTCGGCTTTTCATCCCACCTACATACACTTTAAGTATAAATCATCAGATTTATAAAGTTTACTTCGAGTACTGTTAAATATCAAAAATATCAATTTCTAATGATTTGCCATAAAATGTGTATTACATTGCGAATTTAAATAAATCAAAATTATTTGATATCAGAATGACATTCTTCGTATTCAGAATGCAATTCGATATGTCTGATGTACTCTAATGTCCAACAAAAAATACTGTCCAAACGTTCATACCCCTCCCCTTAATTGGCAAAAGTAAGCTTTATTGTACAATTTAAAGTATACTGCAATTTGTTCCGGTTAGCTGAGCTTCAGAACACCACAGATTAGGTTAGATACAATTGTCCAGTATGATCGTGAAGTTGCTTACTAATGCAATTTGTAGTTTTAGATTCCGCCGGGAGCCATGAGGGCACCCTTGAGCAAATTGAGTTATTGAGGTCAAAGGTCACACAAGGGGATAAAATTTTCGAAATGCTTTAATCAAGGTATAAAATATCACATGTTGTTCCTCTGGTCCCAAGAAATAACAAAAATCAATGGTCTTGTATCTCCAAGATGCCTAGTTAGAGGTATAGTTCAAAATAGGTCAAAGGCGATTGCTAACAGTGCACATTGGGTAAAATCCTTAAAATTGATTAATAAACAATAGTACCAAATTATTAGTCTTCACAATTAATTTTTTTTTAAAGTTTGCTATATATCAGAACTCATCTAATTCTATATAGAATCATAGGTCCAAGTTCATAGACTCCGTAGAAATGGCAAACTATACATTTTGTGTTTTCTTTTGTCAAGGAGGATAATTTTCATTACAATCGGATATGAGAATTTTGAAAATTTTCATTAATTAGGCATTCTAAAGATATTTGACCATTGACGTTTTTATTTCTTGAGAGAACTTTATTGAAGCATTTTAAAATGCTCAAGGGTGCCCTCATGGCTCCTGGCGGATTCTGAATCTGCACACCCCTGGTGTTACTTAAAGCAAAACAATTACATTAGTACACAACTTAACAATCATACGGCTTTTTTCTCTCGACTATAACGATACATTACTGCTGCCAATAACAACTGGTTAACTTGTTTTCTTACTTATTTACTTTCCCTCAAGTAAACTATAGTGTCACGAATGTAATCATTGTAATGTGTCAGAACATGTGTAAAACCTACAGGTTCTTGTAATAAATTGGTGAAAAAACGTGCAATTATTTATTTCAAATTGTCTTATTAATAACTCTTTATGTAGCAATTACCTGGCCAATGGGAACATATGGTCTACTCAAGCCAACTACTGGATGTCCAAGCCAATGGGAAACAGGACGTCGAACTCATGACACAGAAGACGATAATCCACGCAATGTATGGTCTACTCCCTGCCATTTGAGTGGTTCCAAAGGCACAAGTAGCATGGATCAGGATTTCTGTATGAAGACAATTGATAGAGCGGATATCGATGATCGGCGCTGGCCAGCTGGGCAGTATTGTATTTATCGAAAAGGAGGCATTTGTCCTGCCGGTAAAGAATAACCACATGATGAATTCCAACTTTCTGTAATATTTTCTATTTTGCCGTTTCCTAATATATACCTTGAAATATGGGGCCTGTACTAAAATAATCCATTTCCCAAATTGTATAGCCGTTTTGATATTAGAAGTGAAAATGTGTTTCACAATGACCCATAGAACTTTGTGATGAAATCATGTAAACCAGAAAAAATTCACTTTTTGGTTAGATGTTATTACGTTGTGGCCAAAACCTTTGGCCTTCAGCTGGGTGGATGATTTAGGGTCATCCGAGGTCAATCGATGAGGAAGTTGCTTGATGACCCGATCCCAACTATAACTAAGAAATTAAAATAGACACTTGGGATCTCTGTGATTAGTATTGGCGCATGAATTTGAGAAAGGTCAAAGTTCAGTTTTGGCAATTTTAAATTTTTGCACTGTTTTACATCAGGTCACTCCATGCCAAAACAGACTGAGTGTACACCTAACCCCTTGGATTTTGCTCTCCTTTGGCTCAAAGGTACCTTTGAGAAACAAATCACTGCTGCCTGATGGGGTTATTATATTTTGACCCATTTCCGAAGGACGTGACCTTGCTAGAGGGCGTTTTTACCTCTCTTCAACAGGTACAGTACAATTTGCGACACCTTTATGTGGTGACCTCAAATACAAGGGCCAAGTAAGGTGTGGATTACTCACAACCGTTCGATACCTTGCCTCACTTTGTAGATCGCAAACAACAGAATCCGCATAGGTTTGCGTTGTTAATATTTACGTGAATTTAGTGTCATTCCCTGGTAACGGTAACTCATCAATCACCAAGATGTACCCCTCTGCCATGCTGTTAAATGTCAACAGTTACATAAACCTTTTGGCCAAAATAAATAAACAGAGTGAGCCTTTTCGCATTTATATCCTCAGGCATGACAGGAGGCACAGTTTATTGGGATGACGAAAATGATAGTAATCGGAATAGTGCCAGTGGTGTACTACCTGATGGCTACTTCAACAGCAATACTCGTATTTATTTTTGTTGTCAAACCAGTGGGTATGCTAATAACCCTATTTACCTGCCAACGGAAAACAACTTCATGCTTTTCAAATACAACAGTCAATGTCAACAGGTAAAATTTTACTAACAGTCCCTCTTTTCAAATTATAAGTTTTGGTTTCTCTTTTGTTCAGAAACCAAAAATCAGCGGATTAAAAAGAGGGACATAACTTGTCTGTACTCATAACATCTAAAGCTAAATTTATACTACATAGCTGAGCGACACTGATTGGCTTTTACCAAATGAGGTATATCGCTTTTTGTTGCGTTGGGGAAAGCGCTACTACCTCATTGGTCAAATACCAACCGCTTTTCGCTCAGTGATAGAGCAATGAATTAAACTTTAGTGTAGAGAAGACCATAAGGGACCGTTCACAAACACATGTTGGGGGGCCTGATGCAAAAAAAATTCATCGCAAAAATTGTTCCCCCCCATTTTCAGATCTCAAAATTTCAGGCCCCCCTTTTGACATGAAAATTATGGGTCAACCCCATGGAAAAGCATATAGAGGTCCTGCATGAAATTATCGATTGGCTCCAAACAAAGGATTTGAGCCGGTGTCCTTCATCGTAGTTATGGCGGAGTGCAGTCCATTCAATCAAATGTTGTCATCAACCTATTTGATCGTAGTGCAGGGTTATGTGTGTGAGACTAACTGTCACGGTAGATGGCAATCATGCTTTTGTTGAATGCATTTGAGTAGTCCGCCATATTTACGGGATGATACGTCACATGCAAGGCCTCTATAAACTCAATTTTCCCAGGAAAATTTGTGGTCATTTTTTCAGCCCCCCCCCTTAGGAGGGTCATAACTTTTCAGGCCTCCCCTTTTGCATCAACCCCCTAACAAGTGTTTGTGAACGGTCCCTAAATAATAATAGCTTATTGATTGTGCCATGGTAGCCTACCATGATTGTGCTAAGCAAATATCGGACACATATCTGGTTGTGTTTATATTGAATGAAATATCGGATATCAATCACACGTGGACGGTATTCACGGGACTGGCGTGGCAGGGGTCCTGGAAATAGAATCGTCATAAAAACTTTTGTTTGTTTATATGAAACATAAACGATGCATGATGATGGAGATGATTTGATTATGAATTAGTTTATTGTCCCTGGTAAGCACAACCCATACCTCTTACTTAGGCCCATACCTCTTACTTAGGCCTCTCCTCCACCTATATATAACCTCCTCTCCAGTGAAGCCCCCCCCTACATTCGATATCTCATTTCCCCTACACACTTTTCTACTCCACTCTCGAGCTCTCCTCTCCCCCATCATTCCCTTTCCACTTCCAATGCTCTCTCCCATCTGTTTCTCTTTCTCCCTCCCCTTACCTCTCCCACACACTTTTTCCCCCTGTCTCTCTCCCTCTCTCTTTTCATTTCTTTCGAGGAATAAATTATTTCAATAAAAGTCACTAGCCTGTAGAGTCATATAGCTTTCTATCGATCCTCCTACATGCGATAAGGACATTGAATCTATGTTGTTTATATCACTTGAGTCACCCCTTTTGTAATATCGAATGCAAATATTTCGATGGTCTATATTTTTTTCACAGCGAGAATAGCCAATGCTGATTGGATTTTCTAAACCACGTTTTTAAATGTGGATTGACATGCTCGATTTCTCTACTCGTGAATATTGCACTGCGAAATTTAAACATTTCTTTTGTATACTTAGATCAGGTAACTTCAAGCCAATTGATTATGTTCTTCACACGATTATAATTATGACAAACTGAAATGAAAACCAAATCTCCTTGCTACAAATTTTAAGTTTCTAACAAAGGGTACAAACAAATATATCGATAATGACGTCACTCAAGAGCTTAGGCAGGATAATAAGAAACCACGTGACCAAAACAAAAACCAAAACTAAAACTCAATATTTGAAATGACAGAATGTGTTATCATCAAAGGAAGTCTCCGGCAATCAAAATATTATGACCTATATATTAGATAAATAATTATTTTAATAAAATACTTAAAAGTACGAATCACATGGTTTTATTTCAAACAAACTCATACTGACCAAGTGTAAACAGCACGCCGAATTTTGTTCTTGTGTTTCTTTATTCCTTTCCTTTGGCTTGCTTTGGTTTTTGTTTGTCCTTGTTTTGTTTTGTCAAGATTGATCTGAACTTAATTTTATTTCTTGGCAGGTTCATGGAATGCAAGCCACAAGTGAATTCTTCACGTGGGATACTGAGGATAGTAACAACGCCGACTCTGTTACTGGAAATCACCCTTACAAAGGCATTGCCGGTTCAGGCATAACTCTTTACCTTTGCTACTATGAACGAATATAAATATTCAATTCAATTCAATTCAACTTGCTAATCAACGAGCCACACATACAAACACGTTAGCGCTCACAGCTTTAAAAACAATTATAGCGGTTACCGCACCTGCGCACCATAGCTGAACCATGGGGCTTCAGCAGTAAATTGTGATATACCACTCTAACATGTTTCGGACTTATAAAAATATTTTTTGTTTCCCCCACTTGAACCCATATATCATATGCACAGTGTATCCCTTACATACACTGTGTCTTAAATAGCTATTGCAGCCCATCAACCCTGTGGTTAAGAGGCTAGAAAATAATTCCTAATGTCTCATACCCAGGTTTGTATCCCTTTATCTAATCCTGCCCCACGTGACAAGGAATTTTTTACCACATCTTATCTTGTATTGAGACAATGGCAGCCAGGACTATTTTTTTTGCCTTTTTTCCTAAGCATGTTTACTATTGGATTGAGCCATCACATGATTATAATAGGCTTTACTGATTGGTGGGTAAGGTCAATGTTATTGTTTATTTTGTGATAAAGGTTGAGCATATCACTGCATATATGAAAAATACACTGCTATTTTATACAGGCGATTTACTCAATTACGGTACTTCCAACTGACGAAATTTAGTTCCTGTTATCTACCCAGTAATGTTTGATTTTAATTGGAAACATAATAATTATTGGGCCACGGTTATTATCTGCATGGTATATTAATTGAATTTCAATAGGCCTATGATAGTGATATTGATTTGAAAGTTTGTAGTTCAATGAGTTTCTTGCTGGATGGAGAGTTATATAAGGCAGGTATCATTATGCCTCAAATCACTAATTTATTGTAAGATCGGTGCAGAATAGGTTTATTAGATATGAAAATGGAAAGTTAGAACAAATTACTTTACACCTGATCCGTGAACTGTCTTTTTGAAAGACTCTTCTTGTTAGCATATTATTTACTTTTTTCTCTCTCATTTGACACCACTCGGGGGATCACACTTTCTTGATATTTCGATATATGAAAAGGACCCCAAATTACTTATTGACCCAGGTCTTATGAGAAGTTTATTATATTTATAACATGTTTTACTTTTTCGCTTTCATTTGACACAATTCGGGGATCATAGTAATTTCGTGGCATTTAGAGATATGAAAAAACCCAAAATATGAATATTCACCCGGGTCTTACGGAGAATGTCTACCCCGGTGGGAAATATATATTTAAATTGTACTATTTACTTTTTTTCTCTTTCATTATACACCACTCACGGGATCACCCCTTCTTGGCATTTCGAGATATAAAATAAAACAAAATATTTATTTGTTGGTCAAAATTCAAACTAAAAAAAGATAATTCCTAGAACTTCATAATCTTGTTTTTGACAATCATGCTCTTCTCCAACTGACGTCACGGTTCGATTCGTAAAAGTTTTTTGTTTTCATTCTAAATATACATACTTAGTCAAACAATTTAGTAGTACTTAACGAGGCCCAAAAGTGTCCATAATTCCAGTGTTTTAAGGGGACCAACCCATAAATGGGAAAGTTTAGACATTGTTTTGTATTGTATCTTTAAGGGTAGACGAGGTATTGTTGGTCGAAGCAACCTAAAAATCGATTTTCATTATCTAGATCAATATATTATTGAAAATTAACACCTTGATATTTTGCAAAAGTTAATTCTACAAATTGTATACTTTGCAAACTTGCTTAATTTATTGTTGTTAATGAGTTATTTACATATTACAAAAGTGTTGTTGTTTCATCCCTCTTTACAACGTAACTCAAGAACCGCAGCACCTATATAAAAGTATATCTGTGATATTTTAATTCTTCTACACGCTCGCTATGAATTGAGCAATGCAGTTTTTACCAAAGCTCAATACCATTCGTAAGATGCTGTGAACTACCAAATCACAACAGTTTAAAATAATTAATAACCTTAAAAGTAATGATGATAAGTTCATAAAAGTATAAAGTATGAAAATGATGCAAGGAATGCAACTTTAACTAGCACGGCAGATTTCAACAAATATTAGCAGTTTTTTAGAACAGCGCCAAATTGATGAGAATTTCTGCGTTTTAAAAATGTTGGTCAAAATGGATCAAAGTTTGACTTTTTTTTTTCATTTTCACCAAAATATTTGATATTTTATGGTTTAAAAACAGCATAAGCTCGTAATTCAAAAATGTAAGAAAACCGTTTCTAGTTTACGTGTTTAGAACATAAATATGCAATTTTGATCGATTTGAAAATTTAGGGTAAGCTGTTATGGTGGACGGAAAAAAATTGGCATGAAAAATCCAATTTGGTGCTTTTCTCAAAAACTTTTAATTTTTGCTTCTTAGCATTAGTTTTAAAGCAATGTCTAAAATTGCTAATTTTTAGTGATCCTACCTGCCTCCATCAAGCCATAATGTATGGTTTCAAGTTTATTTAAATTCAAATCTAGTCAACTGGACTTACTATTTATTGACTGGCGACGTTTCACATCCTATCCTGGATGCTTCCTCAAGCCGTCTGATTTTTTGGTGGCAATTGGTCAGTGACGGGGTCACACTGAGACGTCGAGGGATCTTTTGGATATCAGTTCTGTGACCCCGTCACGGGTCACTGACCAATCGCTGCCAAAAAAATCAGACGGCTTGAGGAAGCATCCAGGATAGGATGTGAAACGTCGCCAGTCAATAAATAGTAAGTCCAGTTGACTAGATTTTAATTTAAATCAACTTGATATTTTATATACCTGGATGACTGAGAATATACACAAATATAATGTACGGGTTTTTTTTTACCCAAAATGCTGAAATAATATTAGAAATAACTGCTGGGAAGGGTTTCTGTCAATTTTAAGCATAAATGACACGGTAAAATGAAATAATCCCAACTGGCTATTTTAGCTGTTTACATGGAGTTCTATGGGTGATTTAAAGTCATAATATGACTTTATATCAAAAGTGCTCTGTAGACCCACCCGGGAGACCCACAAACACAACGAATTTGGCTGACTCCATTTAGGTACATTTTGGGACTTGTGTATAACATTACAAATATGCAAAAAAGTCCAATTTGAAAAAAATTACCCCATTTCATATTAAAAGATCGTACATTATGGCTTTAAATCATCACATCACTCAAATGTGATTAGTTTTAAGAAGTAAGATTTGTTGTAAAATTATTGTATCGGTCTTGCTGATCGTAATTGGTGTTATTATTTAACTTATTTACATACACAGAAAGAAACAAAGTTCAGAAGATTAAATGTTATATAAATCGGTAGTTTATAACTCCTCGCAGCTAGAACATGACTTTTACATAAAGTGAAAACAAGAATAGTGTTTAAAAAAAGACAATCGTCGCTAAGGCAGTGGTTGTAATGTGAAGTCATGAAGGTGGTCACAAGTGTGACCAGAATGAATGTAGATGACCTGATGTTATGAAATCATGTGAAATAGGACGTGTACAGGTGGCGGAACAGTAAGTCAATAGGGGACACCGGGACGTTTCCGCCCTATTTTTTTTCAATCTCGCCCAGAGAGGGCAATTCTCATGTTAGAAGGCTATAGTTTTTATACTTTAAAGCTGTATACTCCAGCTAAATACTACCACAATTGTAACAACATTGCGTTTTCAGTAACGGCAGGAAAAGGGGAAATAAAAATCACGATGCAAGGGCGAACTTGCTCCGTGCTGGGGCAAGTCCGCCCCTATGATGGGGTAAGTCCGCGCTGATAAAAAGAAAAGGTTATAATTTTGCATGTTCAGAAGTGACACTGTAAATAGTATAATGTAAGGAGATTCAAATTTGAATTATATTCGTTTCTTTATTTTGTTCTTTAAAACCCCAAGGGGCGTATAAGTATGCTGAGTACCGTACTTCTTAGGCTTAATTTCAAAATTTTTGTACCAAAGTTTTTCAAAATAAGTACAGGTTCTATGTAAAGTGTTTTATGTACTATTGACAAATATTATATACTTGTGAGGTATTTGTTGTATATTGCATTGTTTTATATTTGTCGTTGGTTTGCAATATATTGGTTCAAGAATTTGAATGCTTGAAACCAGATACTGTTAATTAAATGCAGTTGGATTGTATGCAAAATCTTTCAAAGCAAACAGGTTTTTAGTATTAAGCCCATAAGATCAGAATATTCAAAGTAAACGGTTTTTAAGTACTTAACTCATAACTAAGATATAAATACAATAAATAACCTTTGAACGAAAACTTGAATGCTTTTATCGTTGAAGTTTTGTCCGTTCTGTTGCCAGTTAATGTTCTTAAGGTGTTACTGCACCCTGTGATAAATTTTGTGACTAATTTGGCATTTATCTCAAAAAACACACACAGTTACGTATATTATAGGGACATGGAATACAATTATTACTTCACTGAAATTTCAGTGATTCAAGATTTAAAGTGGTTCATTATATATTATGTCAAGAAATGAAGTACATTCTAGCGGTACCTCTTTTCTTATCATAAATAGCGTACCGCTTGTCGAGTCACTGAAATTCCAGTGTTGTAACTGGATTCCTTGCCCTTATAATATACATAACTTTTGTTACCAGTGTGTTATTATTGTTTGAGAAAAATGCTAAAATAGTCACAAATTTATCAAGGGGTGTAGTACCACTCTTAACTCTTTTCATGCGGGTGTCGACTGCAGACGACAAGTTTTAAAAAAAATCAAAAATTTCAGAAATGTATATTTTCATGACCATATTTGGAATCGGCATGAAAAAATGCATTAAAATGAGTACAAACAAGCCTAGTATTGATTCAGTAGTTCTTAAGATAGCTCTTGATATTTTGAGAAAATATTTCAAAACTTGAACTTTTTCCATTGAAGCGCATGGCTAGCACGCAGAGGTCAGTGCAACAATAGCTTAACTCCAAGTCTGGCAAAACTTTTATGAAATTGAGCTATAGCAATGTTGTCAATTTGACAGCCACAATGTCTTTTAAGACAACTTCACTATGGTATATTCACCAGGATATTACATTTGAAATATCAGGTTTCTGAATGCTTTGGAACAATGTGTGACACGATCTGGTTCATGGAGGTCATTAGGCAGCAAATTTGGGATTGAGATTAAGGCAAAATTATGGCGTAAACAAATCATATATAAACACATGAGAGAATAGATATCACAAATCTTCAGAACTTTATGAAAGACCTTTGGTGTTTCAATTATGATAGCTTCAAGTTTGTATTTCGTAATAATTATAGGAACTGAATTTTCAAACATGCTTCTTTAGCCTCTATGGACCAGATGTCACATCATCTTTACTCATGGAGTTTCACAGAGTTGGGAGAGTTTGTATTGGGTCTGCATGGGTGGTTGTGAAATCAGCACTCGTACTACAATGGAATCACAAGAATGTGGTTTTGATTTATTCTTAAAACATCATTATTTGAGTTCAGATACTCTTGCCCTGAGGACTGGTTTGTAAAATACTATTTGAGGAAGTCATAGGCAGATATCACCCATTGATGAAATCGTCTTAGGTAGATAGCATTCATTGAAGAAGTAATCTTAGACATATAGCATACATTGATGAAGTCATCTTAGGTAGATAGCATTCATTGAAGAAGTCATCTTAGACATATAGCACCCATTAGTGAAGTCACCATAGGCAAAAAGCACTTATTGATGAAGTCATCTTAACTAGATAGCACTTATTGATGAAGTCATCATGTCAGAGACATAGCACTCAAAGTCATCTCAGACAGATAACACCCATCGATGAAGTCATCTTGGGTATAGATAGCACCCATTGATGAAGTCATCTTAGGTTGATAGCACCCATTGATGAAGTCATCTTAGGTTGATAGCACCCATTGATGAAGTCATCTTAGGTAGATAGCACCCATTGATGAGGTAGATAGCATCCATTGATGAAGTCATCTGAGGCAGATAGCACTCATTAATGAAGTCATCTTAGGTAGATATCACAATTGATGACGTCATCTTAGACTGGTAGCACCCATTGATGAACTTCATCTAGGTAGATAACACCCACTGATGAAGTCATCTTAGGTAGATAGCACCCATTGATGAAGTCATCTAGGTAGATAACACCCACTGATGAAGTCATCTTAGGTAGATAGCACCCATTGATGAAGTCATCTTAGGTAGATAGCACCCATTGATGAAGTCATCTAGGTAGATAACACCCACTGATGAAGTCATCTTAGGTAGATAGCACCCATTGATGAAGTCATCTAGGTAGATAACACCCACTGATGAAGTCATCTTAGGTAGATAGCACCCATTGATGAAGTCATCTTAGGTAGATAGCACCCATTGATGAAGTCATCTTAGATAGCACCCATTGATGAAGTCATCTTAGGTAGATAGCACCCACTGATGAAGTCATCTTAGGTAGATAGCACCCATTGATGAAGTCATCTTAGGTAGATAGCACCCATTGATGAAGTCATCTTAGGTTGATAGCACCCATTGATGAAGTCATCTTAGGTTGATAGCACTCATTGATGAAGTCATCTTAGGTAGATAGCACCCATTGATGAAGTCATCTTAGGCAGATAGCACTCATTAATGAAGTCATCTTAGGTAGATATCACTCATTGATGACGTCATCTTAGACTGATAGCACCCATTGATGAAGTCATCTAGGTAGATAACACCCACTGATGAAGTCATCTTAGGTAGATAGCACCCATTGATGAAGTCATCTTAGGTAGATAACACCCACTGATGAAGTCATCTTAGGTAGATAGCACCCATTGATGAAGTCATCTAGGTAGATAACACCCACTGATGAAGTCTTATTAGGTAGATAGCACCAATTGATGAAGTCATCTAGGTAGATAACACCCACTGATGAAGTCATCTTATTAGGTAGATAGCACCCATTGATTAAGTCATCTTAGGTAGATAGCACCCATTGATGAAGTCATCTTAGGTTGATAGCACCCATTGATGAAGTCACCTTAGGTTGATAGCACCCATTGATGAAGTCATCTTAGGTAGATAGCACCCATTGATGAAGTCATCTAGGTAGATAACACCCACTGATGAAGTCATCTTAGGTAGATAGCACCCATTGATGAAGTCATCTTAGGTAGATAGCACCATTGATGAAGTCATCTTAGGTGATAGCACCCATTGATGAAGTCATCTTAGGTAGATATTGATAGCACCCATTGATGAAGTCATCTTAGGTAGATAGCATCCATTGATGAAGCATATGGAAAGGTTTGGCTACAAAACGATTCTCTTACAAACGCATCTATGCAGTTTCCACCTCGATACACCTGAGCACACAATTTCGTCCAAGCAGCAGTACCTTGTAGAGAACATACCCAGCAAACACAAAAACGTTTTCAAAACGTTTTAAATAAGTTATATTTTGGGTTTTGGTTTTGTGTTTGCTGTGCAGTAAATTACCAACAAATGTTATCTAATGTTATATGAAAACGTTTTATACCATTAATGTACCCTTTATATAACCCGACATTTAAACGTTTTCTGACAACCTTTTATAACCTTTTGCGAATGATGTCCAAAACGTTTTGTGTTTGCTGGGTAGTCTGTGTTTACTCTACAAAGTTGAGTGCATATCATCATAAGAGCTGTGTGATCTTCTAGCTGATGACTAGTGGCAAATAGGCATCTGTGATTGGTTTTTGTCAAAACCTCCAGTGTTCCCTTCATCCAATCAGAAATTTAGTATATCGAACGAAAGCTAACGTACACTTCCCGCTAAAAACGCTTTTTTCATTACGTCAACAGATGACGCAATTCAATGTTTATAGCAAGGCAAATGTGGTAAATCTTTTGAAAACAACCTATTCACGCACAACGTTTGACCAAAATGTAGGTTTAAAAGTCAAAACCTTAAGTGATACTTACAATATTTTTCAAATTTTATATCATTATAAAAAATGAAAGAGCACACTTACATTGTCCTATTATACTAAATTCATTTTAATGAGCAAAGGCCAATTCTCTTTCAATTGCAAATCTTGTGCGAAAAGTTACTATTTTCGCCTGTTTTGTCATACAGTTGAAAATTCAATGTATAATAGGCCTAGGTAGATAATAGCACCCATTGATGAAGTCATGTTATGATAAGGATAATGAACTGAGTGCAATGCATTAGTCAAGATAATCGCACGCGCCGTGGAGTTATTGCATTTAGCTCGAGAGCCGATAGGCTCGAGAGCTAAATGCAATAACTCCATGGCAAGTGCGATTATCTTGACTAATGCATTTGCACGAGTACATTATCCGTCATATACTTTGAGTGTATTAAAACAATAGGCAATATTAATTGCTGCATTCATTATATTAGTTTGAATATTACGTAAAATATCTTAAATTTTAAAAACACCGTCAGGTCATTGACCAGGTAGCATTTACTAGTAACTGGTCAAGAAAATCAATCACTGTATAAGTTAGCTATCAATGGTATCGATTGCGCCATACGTCATACCATACTTTAATAACTTATTCACGCATGGTTTGTAACCAATTGACTTTATGTTGTGATCATTTAATATCGTGGTTCCGAACAGAGAGAGTTAAAAGTTAAAAGTTCTAAAGTTCTAGAAAATATAGTTTTGTAACATGTCCTAAATTTTTAGCTAATTTAGATGTTTGGAATTATGCGTACTTTGGTGTTTTAGTTAATGTTATAGGTAATAGTACATTGCCTAGTTAACGTCGCTGTGTGAAAAATAACCGGCCAATATTAAAAGTACTCTTCTAAAATTCTAGACAATATAGTTTTGTAACATGTCCTAAATTTTTAGCTAATTTAGATGTTTGGAAATACGCGTACTTTGGTGTTTTAGGAAGGATATGTAAACGACAGATAACACCAAAAATATGAAGAAATTATTTCCAAACCGTATTAAGTCTGCAAACCACCATGTTTCTCATTTTCAAGAACGCTGGTTAACAATAAGCACGTATTGTCTCATTTCGTAAACAAAGACCACAGAGAATTGTTCTCTAGCGCTCGCTTTATAATCGTTCACCCAACTGAAAGTATAATCCCAGCTCATTGCTCCATTGTACGTGTAAAGCAGACACATATGTTGTGTGTATTTAACCAGAAAAGATATGATTTAATCAGTTGAGCTGTTTTCAATGAGTGTTATCTTGGTTTAATAGCTTTTAATGGGGTTTAAGTCCTGCAAAGGTCGAGTTGAATTCTACTGTAGACATGACTGCATCATGCCACACTCGTGGAACACATCACCCATGATGCAGTCATGTCTACAGTAGAATTCATCTCGACCTTGCAGGACTTAAACCCCATTAAAAGCTATTAAACCAAGATAACACTCATTGAAGCAGCTCAACTGATTAAATCAGATCTTCTCTGGTTGTGCACAAGTGTCTGTTTTACATGTGCGACATCGCAATAAAGCTGGTATTATAGCTTCAGTTGGGTAACCGATTATAAAGGAAACGAAAGGAAACAATGGTATGTGTACCTTTGTTCACGAAATGAGACAATGACCATGAGCAACATAATGATTGTTGGCTTAACACGGTTTGGAAATAATTTCTTCATATTTTGGTGTTATCTGTCGTTTACATATCCTTCCTAAAACACAAAAGTGCGACCTCTCCAAACATCTAAATTAGCTAAAATTTAGGACATGTTACAAAACTATATTTTCTAGAACCTATTTAGAATAGTTTAAATGTAGCTTGTACCGTTTTTTTGTGGCATCCTTCAGAACGGAGCGGTCCGTTACCAATATAGCTCAATATTTTCGGTCAAATCTCCATTCAATTAACACGGGGAGTTGGCTAGCTATGAGCTAGCTATGCTTTGCCCTCACTCATATTCTACGAAAGTGCGACCCCTTCTGAACATCTAACCTAGCTGTAATTTTAGGTCATGTTAGAGAAATATATTTGCTAGAAGTTTGGAGAATAGTTAAAATATTGGCCGGTTATTTTTCACACAGTGATGTTAACTAGGCAATGCCCATATACCTATAACATACACTGTTTGTAGAGGTCACGCGTCAATGGTGAGAGCACTGTGTATTGTGTATAGGAAAACGGACAGTAACTGCAGTATGCTGGACCTGATCTGGATTGTGCGATTGATTGTTATAGCGCCACCACTTTTCCATATCGTTCCTCTGAATACAATATCAAGAAATGATGGCGTATTTCAGGCGTCCACAGTTTTCAGTTTCACAGTTTTACTCCTGTAGGGGAGACCGGGGACAATTGTAACACGGGGCACGTTGTAACAGTGACGCCCATGCACGCCTAGAAGACAAGAAAACTTACAAAGCTTATTTTCCTAGATTTGCCTATTCCTAATGCTTATCAGTAGGACCTGTCACGTCAGAAGCTGATGACCGTAATATCAAAAATACCATTTCGCATTAAAGATGGCAACCTGTGTTGGGGACGGTTGTAACGGGGTCAATTGTAACACCTATTTTTATCTGAAATAGGGAGAAAAGGAGACAGAATGGATTAATTTTCTATCCCACAATGCATCAAATTTGCCCCTTTTCCCAGCGGCGTAGCTGGGATTTTTTCCAGGGGGGCTAGCCTGTATGGGGCGGGGGCCCAAATCCACCAAATTTCCCTGTACTTGGGGGGGGGGCGGGGGCCCAAATATAAAATTTTTGCCAGGCTTATTGATAATAATCGTATGGTATTGCATATTGTATGGATATCCATTATCCCATCTCTCTGCCCCTCCTCTCCCTCTCTCCCCCTCTCTCTCTCCTCTTTTTTCCTCTTTTTTTCCTTGCACTAGGGGGCGGGGGCCCAAATAGGCAATTTTTGCCAGGGGCAAATTGCCCCCCTGCCACCCCCCCCTCCCCGGCAGCTATGCCACTGCCTTTGCCTTACCACAATACAATAATTTGAAAATAAACAATATATCCTATCTCCAAATTTTAGATTGTTACAACTGACCCCAATTTTCAAATTATAGGGGACTTACATATCTTTTCTTGACCCAGAGATGTGTTACAATTGCCCCTTACTCTGGGGACAATTGTAACACGTGACATGCCTGCTGAAAAGTATTTTTTATTCAAAAGTAGGCTACTTGTTTTAGCCATACAAAACCTGCTTTTGTCGTGGATGGTAAATACAGGATTGAAATCCAGTGTAGTCACAGTGTAGTCACACTTTTGAGTATCTTAGGTTGTTAAACAGTTGAAATCTCAATTAAACAAGTTTTAAAATGATCACTTGTCATAACTGCTTAGGAAATATATAGGTGCTCCAAAACTTTGCTCTTGAAATTTTTTATTTTCTGTCATGCTTATAGGCCTATTGGTCCATCATATCTGAATAAGCATTGGCGACTTTACACTGGATTCGTGTATTAGGCACAAAGCCACCGGGGGTGCCCCCCCCCCCTGACAAAAAAAATGAAAGAAAAAAGTGCCCCTCTGACAAAACATGAAAGAGAAAATCAGAAGGGCAAAGGAAAATAGCAAAATTCAGGCCCAAAATAGTGTAAAATACAAAAATTTTCGGACATTGTAACAATGTTTTACCTTGTTTAATGGTATAATTATCAATATTTTGCATAATACGCTGATAGGGTAGGTCCGCCCTCCAGTTTGGGGTAAGTCCGCCCGGGGAAGATAAAGGACGAACATGCCCCATCCTCAAAAGGGCGAACGTGCCCCTTGTGCACATTTTTGTATTTTCTTCAGGGTATGCAAAATACAAATCGAATAAGGAGTTTATAACTGTATTAAATCTTTGACAAATCCCATAATTATGTTCCCATTTCCATTAAAACCATCTTTATTTATGTATCAATGACAATACAACATTATTAATGCAAGAAAAAATTACGTTTTGGTGTAATTTATTTGTTTTGGCTACAGTTCGATGAACACGTCCCTATATGTCGCGTAGCTAATATGAGAAGTTTATAATGACTTTTGTCACCTAATTTTGCCATCGCCAAATCCCCCGATGGCCGTAGTGCTGAGAATCGCACGGTGGGCGAACCTGCCCCTAGGGCGAACACTCCCCGCTCTCCCCTACGAGGAATGTCCTTTTGATATCAAATAATCTAGATTTTTTTTTAATTCGCGATACAATAAAAAATTTAGGGCAAATAATTAAAATTGAACTTTTTCGACATTTAACAGAATAAAATAAATTTTTATCAAGCTAATGATATGTACTACACTTTAAAAAGTGTATGTATAGCTGGGATGAAAAGCCGACCATCAATTGAAAATTTTGACCTTTCTTATTGAAGATATAGATTTTTTTCCCCAAAAGACCTAATTTTTGGGGTGTTTTGGGGGAAAAATCATATGATTGACGGCTTTGCATCCCAGCTACATAAATGTTATGTACGTTAGATTTATACAATTTACTTCGAGGACTGTTAAATTTCAAAAATCAATTTTTAATAATTTGCCATAAAATTTGTATTGTATCGTGAATTAAAAAAAAAATGTATTGGGAATTGACTTTCATTCGCCTTTCAAGCCTTGGGATCTCCTTTATAATCCAGTTTAAATAGGTGAAAATATAGGGTTAAAGAGGAAGCCCGCCAGAGCAATTCTTCTGGGATGGATGAACCAATCCTGCCTGGTTATCAAATTAATCAGTGACAAGGTTATCTCCGAATTTGACAGGTGCTAAATGATATAATAACATTTAAAAATCAATTAGCACCTGTCAAATTCAGAGATAACCTTATCACTGAATAAATCATCATCATCATCATCATCATCATCATCATCATCATCATCATCATCATCATCATCATCATCACCATCATCATCATCATCCGTCAATCCTCCATCTATAACCATGAATCAATAAACCAGGTTATAGAGTCAAAATGTAAAGTTGAATGGCACTTGCAACAAGTTGCAGGAAACATACTGTGTTTATTCGATCAAAAGGAAGCATTGGTGACATTAAATCAGGATTTCATTCCCCGTTGCATGCCCTGGCTGGTTTCAATTTGTAACAGATGACCATATCAGCTTATTTCCTCCCTGACAAAAGTGATAAAAGGCGTCCATTTTCAGGGTATCTACAAATAATAATGTCCTTACCTTAGACAGGCATTGTAGTATAGGCCTACACTTGGTAGATAGCACTGATGAAATGGGCTATTCCAGAAAATAGATGCACACCCCCTATAGAGGAGTTCGGATATCCGGACTTTTTGTCCACTCGTGACTGTTGGAAATCCAGACTTTTAAAGTGCTCAAAGGCAAAAAAATCCGGCAGAAAAATAGTTTAAAATCAGAAATCCTCAATTTGAGAGCTCATTTTCAACATTTCCGTGATTTTCCCTTCATTTGATTGGATTTCCAAGCTTTTTCCAGTAACATTGGCAACTGGAAATCCAGTCGTTTTCAGAAAGCAGACTTGGAAATCCGGACATTTCTTTGATTAACAATTTACTCCTCTATAGGGGGTGTGCACCTATTTTCTGGAATAGCCCAATCGTCTTAGGTAGATAACGCACTCACTGATAAAGTTCTTTCATAAATTTTGTATGGGCCACTGGGAAACACGTTTTTACTTCTAATAATATTATCAAAACGGCTAGTGCAATTTACCTCAAAATTTGGGAATCAGATTATTTTGGTATACATGCCTCAATTTTAAGGTACAAAACACAATACAAACAAATCTGACCACAAACCTTCAAATGTTATTAAAACGTTTTGGATAAACGTTTTAATAAAATGTTTGTGTTTGCTGGGTCTGGCCTACTATTTTTACGGAAACGTTACCATATTGCTTTAAACGTGTTTACAAACCGCAATACAGTCTAGACACAGTTTGACACAAAGTCATATAATAACCAAGTTCTGGTTCCATACGTTTATGTATAGGGCCTAATATGTATGCAAAAGGTATAAACAAATTTCCTTTAAGAATATTACAATATCGTAATATGATCCCTTAAAGGCTTAATCTCATTCTCCTTATCCAATAAAAGGTTTCTTAGAAAATAAACAAAACACATGCAACTTCCCATCAGGCATCACTACTCCCCATTCCAGAAAAATACAGCACTAATTTTTTGGGATTCAAAAACATTATCAAGTTCTGCCAATCAATCTTAATCATTATTCATTTAGTCCTAACTGGAGAAAAAGTTCGTTTTACTAGTCTTAGTACAGTCTTTGGGCTTAATTTTCACAGCATATACGAAAAACACCCTAAAATCGCATGTTTTTGGCCCTTATTTCCAAAAATTGGCCAAATGTTAAAATTTGACATTTATTGCTAGTTAGGACTAAGGATTAGGATTTAGATATGTTTCATTTGGCAATACAGGATAATATGTGACCCGGCAGCACAAACGAGCCGTAAATTCCCTAAATTGTATTCTGAGTTATGGTGTAAAATGTGTACGAAGGTCGTATTCATCGGTCACTTAAGCTGGCGCGACATCTGTCTTATTTTGATAGTCACAACACCAATCAATAATCCTATTATTGAAGTGGATAATAGATGGCTATAGAACTTTTACTAGCTGTGGTCTTTGTTTGCTTTTGCTAAATCCTTTTCAAGTGGTGGGTTATTTGTATAGGTATGCAAAACCAACAATTAACAATGAGAGAACCTTAAACCTCGTTGACTTGGGGATGATTTGAAATGACCGCCAATTATGACTGTTTGATATTTATTGCCAGCAATGTGGAAAAAGTGACACACATAGAAACGAAAAAGCTATAATTTTGTTGAAGGAGCAAAGTTTAACTAACCATAACTCCGCTTCTGGATATCGTTTGAAGTCAAATGATATACCATTTTTAAGTTTATGATGTTTATTTTTAAACACGAAATAAAACAAAATTGACCGGGGAGGAATTTACGGCTCATTCGCCGTGGACGGTCACATATTTGCTTTTAATCCCAACAAATAAGTGCTGTATTTTTCTGGAATAAGGAGTAGTGTCCTGTATATATCCGCTGTATCAAATTGATATTAAAACTTATCTCAACCAAACTGATAATGCATGCTTTTCGGACGCATTTTGTTGGTTTTGAGATTATTACGTATACAAAGGTACACACAGTTTATTTTAAAGGTTGAATCAAAATAAAACGTTTACTAGTAGGCCTATAGTATAATACATAAAACGAGATAAAAAATGATTCCTACCCAGCAAACACAAAACGTTTTCGACATGATTCGCAAAAGGTTATAAAAGGTTGTCAGAAAACGTTTAAATGTCGGGTTATATAAAGGGTATATTAAGAGTATAAAACGTTTTCATAACCTTAAAAAACATTTTTGATAATCTACTGCTCAGCAAACAAAAATGTTTTACAGAAAACGTTTAAATGTCGGGTTATATAAAGGGTATAAAATCGTTTTAATAACATTCCAAAAACATTCTTGAAAACTTGATACAAAACATTCTAAACAGAATGTTATTTTGGGGTTGAAAAATATTTTGCGAAAAATGTTTGCCCAAAATATTTGCAATAACGTTTTAAAAACGTTTTCATGACCTTTATATAACCCGACATTTAAATGTTATTAAAACGTTTTGAAAAAAAAACATTTTAAGAACATTTCTGTGTTTGCTGAGTGCAAATATTTTAACATAATGTTATTTAAGTGTTGACAAAATATTTTGCAAAAAATGTTTGCAAAAATAGTTTACAATAACATTTTTGAAAACATTTTTAAAATATTGTTGTAGTGTGTTTTCATACAAAACGTTTTAAAACGTTTTCATGACCTTTATATAACCCGACATTTTAATGTTATTAAAACGTTTTTATGTAAACCAAAAGCCAAAATATAACTTATTAAAAACGTTTTTAAAACGTTTTTGTGTTTGCTGGGTAACTTCCTATATGCCTAGATTTGAGTCCAGTTCTCGTTTATGGAGTTTAGGGGGGCTTAGGGTTAGGATTTAGGGTTGGGGTAGGGCAGTCTTGTAATAAGACTAGTAGAGTTGCACCCCGGCAATCGCCGATTCGCTCCGGATATTCTGCAGATGATGCTTCATCAATGCTGCTCATCTGCAGAAGACAGCAAGCAATTAACGGCGCAATAGGCCTACTGTCTCGAATCCATGAGGAGCGATAGAAAGCTTTCTAATGGACTACAGCCTAACGGTTGTGAAGGAGTCAAGCTGAGACACAACCTCTCTCGGGACCTCAATCAAATTCGTATCCGGGATCACGCGAGTTGAAGTCAACGACACAAAAGCACTAACGTTTTGCGTGTTTTGTACTTCTAGGCCTATGTGTTGGGAAAACAATTTTTATTTTTCACAATTAGGCCTACACACAAACAAATTACAAATTTTCTGAAGCATTTTAATTACCCGGTAGCCTTTCAGTAACAAGTTTCCTGAAGTGCTAAGAAATGTTTACCCGTCTCTTTTTCTTTCTTTGACTAAAATAAAGAAACAAACGCGACAGACAAGAAGTCCCTTGTCGATGTCCCCATTATTAGCTCATAGGACTCTTTTTAAAGAGTCCTATGAGCTAATAATGGGGACATCGAAAATACTCCACGCAGGGAAGTGCTCCAGGCTCCAGTAGGCCTATACCAAGCTGTGTCGTTTTATTCATCATTTTGGTGCCACGTAACGGAATGGTTTTTTTTCTTCAAAAGGTTGATATTGCTCTTTTATTAGCTCTATGCTTTAAATTATAGCTAGAAGCCATTTTTATTCAAAGTCTTGTCATTTCATTTAGAAAGATCTTGAACCAAAATTATGGCAATGTGCCAACCGCCGCGCCATAGCAAACTCATTTGCAACTCGCCGCGTGACGATTGCAAATATTTGGGGATTCCCCGAGATAAAGCGCTAGGAAAATACACTGCCGACCTCACACCTTTATACACAGAGCTCTGTACACAGAGCGAGCTGCACCTTCATGTCTAGTTTGAAGCGCAAGCATCACAACACTAAACATGGTCGTGTGCAATGAACAATAGGCATATATCGGAGAACAGTACTAAATGTTGAAAGATTTTGCCATAAAACAGAAACAGTCTCAGCAGACCTGAACCCGGGACCTGAACATTTAAAACTTGAAGTGGTTAGGCTACTGGTTACATCAACTATATTGCGGATCACGCCGTTGATTTTCGTCGCACCATCTCGAGTTGAACTTCAGATAGGTTGCAACTTTTTCGCAGATCATTTTGGAGCTTCAGCTTTCAAGTCAAGGTAAATGGAACTTTTCATTTCAATGTATAAAAATGCATGAATGAACACAACTATATTACCGTAAATGATGCTTATTATATCGTGCATGTAATAATAATAATAATTATTATAATGATGATGATTTTGTAAACATTATTAACAATAATTTCAATAGAAGTGCATGCATGCTGCATGGTGAATTCCCGGGGTGAATTCACCATGAACTGCTATTGAAATTACACGGTCTAAGTCATAATTATTATACTAAGTCATAATACAAAATCACGTTGCACAAGTTCACTAATTGGTAGAAGTTAATATGTTTTGATGTCTCTAGGGTTTTCATGGCATTTTGTGAAGTGTCTGCTATTATTAAGTACCAAATTCTTTCATATTAGTCGCTTAATAGTCTACTTTATAGGAACATGTGAAGACTACATGGTGCGAAAAATAAAATATGTTCCAAAAATCACTAGCATTGTAAGGTTATGATGACAGTAATATACTAATAATCTATTTCATTCTGTTTTTAAGTAAAGCAACATTTGGGCGAAACTTGGAAAAAATTAAACTTGCATGATATCAAAACCGTTTTCTTTTTAGAGCGGGTTGAAAAGAGAAATTCTGTCTCGTGAGGAGTGTTACGTCAGAATTTCAACTTTTTTTTCATACACCAAGTTGGCAATATTCATACATTACTTTTTATTGTATTAGTGCATTGGGATAGGAACTCAAAAACAAGAAAAATATTTGCCATTGCTTGAACATGTTTGCTACAGCTATCTAAATAGTCAATATCAGGAGTGTTACACAGAATTAATTAATTGGCAATAATTCAAATTTCTGAAGAAATTACCAGTCTGTTGGTGTTCTTTTAGCCCTGAAAATATATTCCTGAAGCCAAACTGCTGCAATCATGATGTAAAGACCTTCATATTCAAGAAATATGTACATAAAAACATGGTTTTTATAGCTCGACCAAAATGTTACACTCCTGACAATCAATTGTAAGTAATGTAGGCTCAACAATAAAATTGAACTAATGTAATTCAATTTTTTGCCCCTTTTTGAGATAGCCATAGATAGTGTCACCAAAAAATTACAAAAACTACTTTAGAAAATGTGATTTGCAAATTTATATATTTGAGGCTATACAGTTACTGTAGCAAAGTGTCAGGAGTGTTACATAAAACATGCAAGCTGGGCTCTAAAAACAAAAATGAACGTAAATCACCTAAATTCTGTGCCTTTTTTGAGAGGGCCATAGATGTCAACAAAAAATTACAAAGACTGTTTTAGAAAATGTAGTTTATAAAATATTTCAGGCCATATACAGGTAGGCCTACTATACAGTGTCAGGAGTGTTACACAATAGCACTACTTAGATAGATCCTTACATCAGTTTGAAGAACAATGTGATGCTAAAAACTTCAACACAGTTTTTGCACATCATATTGCATGATATAAACTTAAACAGAAAATAATTCAAGATGTTTCTTTTGACAAATAAAAACTTTTGTTTCTGATTTCCACGATTTTTTTGGGTGTTTAAATGAAAATTTTAATTTTTTTTCCAAAACTTTGTTTCCATGTGAAAAATTCTACATGACTATTTTAGTTTAGTGTCTAAGTAATGAATTAAAACTCAAAGAATTACATATTTGCATAATTTTGTCAAAATATAACAAGGAATGACATGGGTCTTTTGTGTTATGTTTCTGAAGATTTTGGACTACTTTTGCCAATAAACCAGTTGAAAAAATATATTTAGTAATATTACTGATGTAATTTTTTTATTTTTTTTTGAATTTAGATATGTTTTGCTTACAGTAGGACAACAATTACATCTCTGAACACTGTTTGTAATTTTGACACTTTTGTCACACTTTGGTGCCATTATTTCTGATTATACCCATGTAATTTGGACCTTTGGTAATGGGTACATTTTTACAATTTCTCCAAACATGTCAAATTTTCTCATATGGCCCATTGCCCCCTTGCGCTTTGCTACTGTCGATGTCATAATTGAATTTCATTTCTGTGGAGCTACACATAATCATGCACAACTTGCAATTAAACACAAAATCAACTGAAATTTTGAAAATAAACCTGTTTTCGTGGCGAATGGCAATCTACTGAAACATACCATAAAAAGAAGATGCTAGAATCACAAAGTACTCCTTTAATATGAAACTGTTCAATTATGTAAGTTAAATGACATGCATGATCAATTGCAGTCAGTAAAGAACAGAAATGATGATGATATTAATAATTAATATTTAGGCAAATACTAGTCTCGGATACTAGTGCGACAGTCTGCATTCTTGCATCATTATGATGGCCAAGGGATTTTTTGTAAAGTTGCAGTATGCTGGGTTTTTCCAGATTCGCTTGTTGAGTAAAAGCACTATCCCTAACCATCTTCATTATATATCCCACCCTTTGCTGAACTCTCTCCATGGCAGGTGTCAACTGCAGACGACAAGTGTTCAAAAAAATCAAATTCAAAAATATGATCATTATTTGAAATCAACATAAAAAAATGTATCAAAATGAGTACAAACCAGGCTAGTATTGGTTCAGTGGTTCTTGAGATAGCTCTTAATATTTTGAGAAAATATCTCAAAACTTGGGCTTTTTTATGTTGAAGTATATGGCTAGCACGCAGAGGATTAATTAATATTAAGGGACCCGGTGTGGTGGGAGGATAGCATGATAAGTTTGGGAAAAGGAGGGAACAAAATTCCAGGTGCAATCTAATAGGGAACACAAATTTGGAGGAAACACACATTTTAACTCTCTCCACGGGGTGTCGACTGCAGACGACAAGTTTCAAATTTTTTTTAAAATTCAAAAATTTCAGAAATGTAAATTTTCATGACCATATTTGGAATCAGTATGAAAAATGCATTAAAATGATTACAAACATGCCTAGTATTGATCCAGTACCGGTAGTTCTTAAGATAGCTCTTGATATTTTGAGAAAATATTTCAAAACCTGAACTTTTTCCGTTGAAGCGCATGCTAGCACGCAGAACATTAAGAGAAGGCAGGAGAGCTTCTCCCCTGGATGTAAATTGATCAGTCATATTAACATTATGCCTTATAACATCTGAAGAATGTGTTGGGGAAATTTGTATAATCACATGTCAGGTTTTTTGTCAGGTATTTCTGACTCAGAATCACAAGATGAGTGAAGTAGTAAATTGCGCAACTTTGTACAGTTTTTTGATACTGATGGGACCATCTGAATTGCAGATGTTATAAGGACATTGTGATCAAGAAATGTTTTGGGTATTTTTTGAGTCACAGAAGCTGGTGAAAGTGCTATAAGCAACATACAAATGTACTTTTTGGATATTAAAAGGAAGTAAATAAGGATACTCTTTACTGGGTGGGTAATTTAATTACATGTAGTTGTACTGGAATCAGGGAAAATAATTTACTGCATCATGGGTAGATGTAATAAAGTAATGGTATGCAGGATTTTGGATTTTCCAAAATGTAGACCTGTTTTTGCGAACACATTAATTGGCTTTGATGTAAAAAGTGAACTTTTTACCCCCTAACCCTGGAATTACGGAAACTTTCGGGCCTCATAACTGCTAAAATGGGGTTTTTTGGGGTTTTCTCCAAAAATGAGCATTTTGGCCCAAATTTGACCTCACAGATATGAATTCATCTAGTCTTTGCCATTCTAAAAATGTAGACTTTTATATTCTTTAGAGCTAGCAGTTATGAGGCTGAGGCCAAAAAGTTTCCATAATAGGCCTAGATATGCGCAAAGACGTCGACTTACATTAAGGTGACCCGATATATTTGGAAAATATTTTCTCAAGTTCAAAAATATATTGATAATGGAACCCCTAATTTCAATATGTTAATGAGAAAAATATGAGCTTTTATCTGATACCAAAATCTGCATTTGATATGTAAAGTGGGAGTGGGATGAAGCTGTCAATCAGGTTACCCACCTTTAAAATGAGCTGCAAATGTATAATAAATATTTCAAATCACGATGTTTCAAAGCTATTAAAAAAACACCTCATTCAAGATTTCATATGAATGCTCAGTGAATTCTGTCAGGTTTTGTGTGGAAATTGTTCAAAATAATTTACATAAATTACATTACTGCCTTATTAGTTTATAATGTTTCCTACTAGATGCCTCATCACGGCAAACTTTGAGCTCGCGGTGGACCCATTTCCCGACCTCCGTTTGAATTTAAATTTGGACCACTTATTTAACTTGACAAGTGGCACACTTTAATCATATTTGATGCACCCTAATTAGCGTCCTATACCATCTTGTTCTGTTATATTTATTCCTGCTCTGATGTTGAAACTGGAAATTCATAAATTATGTTCTGAATTATGATATACATCACTTTCAACATTACTTGAAAAATAGCAGCAATAGATTTCAAGAGATATCATCGGCGACAACCCTCTAGTCCGAAGGTTCCCGTAGTCCGAAGGCTCCTCAGTCCGAAGGTTCATTAGTCCGAACATGTAATTTACCATTCGCTAGTCCGAATTTTCTGGAAAAGGTTCGCTAGTCCGGATGTTCAGGTTCTCTAGTCCGAGGGTTCTCTAGTCCAAATAATAATAAAGGTTCTCTAGTCCGAATCACAGGCTCGCTAAACCTAACCATAAACCCTAACCCTAGGCTTATACCTTATTCTATATATTCGGACTAGAGAACCTTCGGATTAGTGCACTTAATTTGGTTTTCGGACTGGCGACCCTTCGGACTAGAGAACCTTGGGACTAGAGAGAAGTCACGATATCATCACGATTCTAGTTTTATAATAACTACTAGTACCGTAAAACGGGGTGAATCGGGACAGTTTGGGCATGGCTTTAATTGTATTTTTTTCTTTGTAGCTTCAATTGCCACAGTCATTGGTGCATTTTATGTCCACACATGAGATCTACATACTGGTAATGTTAGATTGAGTGGATTTCAAGTGCTTTACCTCTTTTTAAAAAAAAAAGTGACTGTCCCGATTCACCCCGAGTTTGGGGTGAATCGGGACAGCAGAGTAAATAGTATTTGATGAAGGTTTGAATTAGTTTTTGTACCCTTTATCCCCACAAATGAGGTGAATTGGGACATTAAACAAGTATTTAAATACTTCTCTAATAATTTAGAACAATTTAACAACAATTGATGTCATGTTTACTGCCATAACTTGGATGTTCTTTGGTACCCTCAACTGGACTGTACTTGTTACGGTAAAAAGTAATAAAACTTTTGACCTTCACATTTCATGTTAAAACTTAAGTTTTCATTGTTCTTTTCTTATCACTACTTACATAAGGTAATACTACAGTGTTTCTTACCAAATAAATAATGCATTTCTCCCTAAACATTAAAAAAAAATACCGATAATCATGTGTCATTTTTAAAGGAAAAAATAACGAGCGAGCTGTGACTTTCAGTCAAAATGGACAACTTCGCACATATTGCAGACAACTGTTAAATGTTCTTGCTACTTGCATGTGATTTTCCATCAATAACAATTATCATGTACATACAGCCTAAAGCAAAACAACCTTTGGCCAAACACATTATGGGCAATTTAGCAATACCATACTGGTACCAACTTGCAACCAGTGCCATTAAAAACAACTCAGGAATGATTTCTATCACTATCAGTCCAACAAATTGAACATTGGCAAACATTTTCCAACTCTAACAGCAATATTCAAAGCATAATTAACTCAATAATTACTGGAACTTCAGGATAAGACTAACAACATTATAGTTCAAGTGGTTGTCCTCCAAAACTTTTTTGGGTTAAGGGTGGGTGGTTTTCAAATTTGTTTTTCTAATTTTCTAATTCTAAGTCAAATTATAGAGCTGCCCAATGACCTGTGCCCAATGAAGGTGCAAATAGGTCTGTTTTACCAATACATATCTTAATACAAGTTATACCATTAAAGATACAAACAAATTAATAACAATATTTTAAAAACAAAGTACGTATTTATTTAAAACCTGAAAATCCTTTCAAAAAATTATTTCTGGAATTCTGAAAAATAGGTGTGGTAAAATTTTGTACCGGGACAGTAAAAACTCACTTCCTGTTTTTAAAATTAGTGGTGGGTGGTACCGGGTAGAGGACAACTAACTATTACAGGCTTAAGGTGATGCCACATAGAGAATAATCCAAACTTAATACCATTAAAGCTGCTACAGTACATTGTGTCCCAATTCACCCCGTTCTCAAAAGTTCAAATCTGAAAAGTACAAAAATCAACAAAATTAAAAATTTCTTTGGACTAACCAAATTTTCACTTTTACAGCACTTGTAGGACACTTTTTGTGAGGTCCCTGTGCATTTCCAGCTCATTTCCTCCAATGGTTCCACTGGGAGGGATAAAGTTCTGACCACATCATTTTTTTGGAGCAATTGGAGGAAATTTTCATTTTAGTATCCTGGGCTCCATATTTCCTGTATCACATGTGCAAAGCCACCATTCTGATACTGACAGTCCATTTTTTAAACATGGGAAGAGAAACACACAAAACAATCAATTAGGTTTGAAAAATTTGGTGTCAAAAAACTTTTTTGTGTTTTGTCCCGATTCACCCCGGTGTCCCGATTCACCCCGTTTTACGGTATGAGATTTACCTCCCTGAATTATGCAGTGACTGTCTGAATCGATTGCATGTTGAAGGGGAATTATGTGATTTCAGCATAAGGGGATTTCCAACTTATAAGTGTGCTATATATGAAGGATAATCAGACAAAACATATACAACAAGACAAAATTAAGCATGTTACCATGGTTACCAACTGGATTTAGCAGGAATTTTTATAAACTGGCCTCAAAAAGAAACTTGAGGCTAGTTTATTTACTGAGCAGTGAACACTATTCTAATGTAGTACACATTGTTGTTTGTTTGTAATATTTGCTTTTTTTTTTTTTTTTTTTTAATTTCTTTAAAATTTTTTAACATAACATGGTAACATTAAACAATATTTATGTATATTAATTAAATTTTAAGCACATCACATTGCATGACATAACATCACATTAATTATATACATTATAACATATTTTAATAATCCCCAGCTATGGCAAATGTAAGCATTTTAATACATGATATGCTGTCTACTGTAGATAGCAATACATGCAAGATGGCTCATTTTGTTGTGTTGTCGTGCCTTGACATTTGTTTTTGTGTAAATTATTGTACATTAGGTAAAGATTCATGTCCTTCTCTCTTTTGTAGTGACTTGTGGCCAGACTCCTTTGTGAATAATGTTGCAGGTGGTTTGTCCATTTCTTCTCCCACACAACTATTGAATAACTTGAGTACTTGGATGTTGATTATCTCTTGTGGTAGATTGTCTATGACCGACGGTTCTTGAGATAATGTAGCAGTCTTTTGTGGGTAGTAATTCTATGAATGATTAGGAATGTCCCTGGTGGAGCGCTGAATCGGGGCGCAGTAGTGTTTGTACTGGTATGGAAAGGTAACCCTCAAGTGCTGTGTTTTATCATATTTATGGTGCCTTGTGGCACTTGTGTTCATGCTGCATGCTGTGCTATGCTAAGACAAAGGTATCTATAAAATATGACTTAACTTATAATAATTATGATGAAAATATGCTTTCATCATGGACTGTAGAAACTAACAGTCCATGCTTTCATACATGTTCATATAATTTATTTTAAAAAAAATCTGATATTTTCAGATGAGTGAATTACTCTATACATGCTTTCGTGTGGGACTTCTTGCATGGCTATTCATTACTTATGTTGGTAAGTAGCATTTTCAAATCTAGGGCCTAAAAAATTATTTAATTGGCGCAACATAAAAAAAATAGGGTAGGTATAGGTAGGGATACCCCGTTGAAAACATTTTTTTTAAACTGCTTAGAAAAACCAATTAATTTTAATTGAGTACCTGATTTTAAAAAAAAAGCAATTATTTTTGTTTTATCAAAACATCGCCAAGCTTGTCAGTGTTAGTTTAGAACTTTTCAAGAATAATAATAATAATAATAATTATTATTATAAGGACACTTAAGATTTTGATGGTTTTTTTGCAAAGTGCCTATTAAACAGTTATCCTATCACTATGGACCACAATGGCCTCATCCCAATGGCATAGCTCAATAACCTCAATTAAACACTGGTAGTGCAAAATATGACCTCAAGTTGCAGAGTATGAGTTTTTGTTACCCCAAGTTTTCAAAGGTCATTCAATGAATGTATAAATGTATTGGGGTGAGCATGTTGTGGATCCTAGTGTATTGATAATTTATTAACCCTGTAACTCTACTTTTCAGAGTGCTACCATGTAAAGCAGAGACCACTGCCATATACGTTTTGTGAAGGCTCCTTTGAACATTTTGTAATCACATGTGTGGTATGTATTACTCCAAACTGTCGAAAATGAAAAGCAAAATATTTTATGTCATCTTATAATTATGTGACCCATTACACCCCCATCAACAACCTAATCCCCACCCTCCACCCCAGTTGCATCACTCTCTGTTTCTTCATCAATCTTGGGGTGACCCTGAACAGCTAGTTTCGAATATGTATATTTATAAATATGCACATGACCCAATGGCATCAGTGGCGTACTGTGGCCGCTCCTACCCGGGGTGGGGCTGAAGAAAATTCAATTTTGCCGCCCCCTTCCTCAACAGCCCGAAAAGGTTGACCCAATTTTTTTTTTCTGTGGTTTGAAAAAGTGAAAAGCAAAAAAAAAAAAAGGATTATAGGCGCCCTAAAAGCAACACATTTAATGTATAGTACCGTTTTTTTCAAAAAAATTTATACTTTTTCAAATTTTTACCCCCTTTTTCTTTACTAATTCTTTTTGCCGCCCCTTCTTCATCTGCCACCCCTCTTTTTGCCACCCCTTCTTCTACCGCTGCCCCTTCGTTTTGGCCGCCCCCTGCTTTTACCCCGGGGGCCCAAAGCCCTCCCCACAAAATATGCGCATGGGGATGACATACCAAGACAACCAAGTGTGACCAAATCCTCATACAGACAAGGATAGCAGTGGTGTACTGAGGCTGCTCCTACCCAGGGGGCTGGAGAAAAGGTGAATTTTGACAACCTATGGCAGCGCTGAGGTAGTCGCATGCATTTATGAATATAGTCGAAGCACACTGCTGAACTGCAAAGATATTTTGCAATAATGCTATGTGTCAGATAATACTAATATTTATTTGAATTACCAAAAAACAAAGCAATGTAATAATGATATTACAAGTAAATGGTAATTCAGGAAAGAAAAATAGACTTGTAAGTCCAAACACATAGTGCTTTCCTTTCCAGTTACACAACATAATTCATATAAGAAAATACAAAAATAATACAAAAAATAAATAGATTGATAAATAACCTGCAGAGGTGCAAAATTTTAGAAATTATTTTTCTCACTTGAATTCTGCTACTTGTAGTAACAAAATTTATATGCACACCAAATGGTTCAGTTGTTGTTACACATGATGGCAGGCCCGTACGCATGGGGGTGCGTCGCACCCCCCCCCCAAATTTGCCAAAGTGTTCAAAAAGTCCCAAAAATGTCAGAATTTGCTAGCGTAGCGATCCAAAAAAATTTTTACGGGTTTTTCGTCAAAAATGTCCAAATTTTGGAAAGAAAGTCCACTTTTCACAAAATCGCCCCCCCCCATTGTGAAAAAGGTCCACTTTTTCAAAATCAGCACCCCAAACAAAATCCTGCGTACGGGGCCCCTGCATGATGGCATGCTATATAGAGTTAGATCAATGTCTTTTTGAGCAATTGCGACTGAGTTTCATCCCTGGTTTCAAGTTAAAAAAAGTTTTTAAAAAATCCCACCGACAGACCCTGTCTTCTACAGTGTGGCCCAGGACAATTCATTTTTTAGCCTAACATGCATTTGAATAAAATATGGAACCTTTTTTTCTGCAGACTTCCAGACAAGGAATTAATCCCAAGCCCAAATGGAGGGGATGGAATAAGGACGATGAACTCATTGATATAGATGATGGACCAGGTGGCAACTATCTCTCCCTGAAAGACCCTAATAACCATCAAGTATTCTACCTGCTCTTATCCAAGGATGTACTACAGGCTGCAAATAGTGGTGATAAGTATGACTGTTTTGACCCAAGTCAGAATTATACAGGGGAGGAAATAAATGGAAGGAGAGATGAGGTACCAACACTCAATGTGTTACCGGTAGAACGTGAGTGAAATCATCTTATCGAGGGATTAGTGACAGATGGTCTTATCTTCAATAGCTGCCCTATTGACATTTGACAATTTCGGCATTCTATATTGTACACAATATAAAAAAATGACATCTGGCAGCTATTGCAGATAAGGACTTCTTGCTGTAAACCCCTGTATGATTAAATTTGTATTCAAATGTTGAGTGAGATGCCGACCATCGGACTACTAGGATCTTGTACTTGTTTTGCTTTTTTGCTCATTTCATGTACCTTCTTGATGTTTGTGTGTCATCTCCCTGGACAAATTATACTTTTGTGTTGTGTCATGATGTCATGGGGATGTCATCTGCTTTTTAGATTTCTGTTTTTGTTATGTTTTAATGATTGATCGAATTACTGGGGATTTCCCTTGCATTTTCGAGCAGGTTAGTTCCATACATAACAAATTGCATGATACCCATATTTGACTGTGTACTGGATTTTGTAATGTAATTGTTAACTTTGTAAATTCTCCTTGGGTATGATTGTTTACTTATTTAATTATTTTTATAGTTTTATGAATTTTATGTAAAGCATCTAGAGGCCTTTTTGGTATTGGGTGTATATCAAGCACCTTGTTGTCATCAATCTATTTCCAAAAATTATTAAAATGAAAAAATAAAAATATTGTGATAGAACCATAAATTGAATATTACATTGATTGTTTATGTATAGGTTGCTTGGAGGAGCCAACAACAACAACAATACCATCAACAACAACAGTACCATCAACAACATCAACAACTACAGTACCATCAACAACTATAGTACCATCAACAACAGCATCAACAACTATAATCCCATCAACAATAACATCAACAACTACAATACCATCAACAACAACAGAGACGATAACACCAACAGGACCAATCACAAGAGAGAGGACTGTTCCAGAGAAGCCATTGTGTACTGAATCACCCCCTAAAGTTGATGGAGAAACTGAAGAACAAACTGGAGAAATTGATCAGGATCAAAAGAATCAAAGTAAGTTGTTTCTTTATTGCAAACTACAATTCTTAATGGGCTATTCCAGAAAATAAGTGCACACCAGGGAGGTAAATAAGGATAATTTACTGGGTGGGCAATTTAATTTATTTTTGCCCTCAAATAATGGAAAATAATTTACTGGGTGGGCAGCAATAATTAATGGCATCCAGGCGTTTGGATTTTCAGAAATGTAGACCTGTTTTTATGCATAATTTGGCTTTGATGTAAAAGTGGACATTACACTCCCCCTAAATGCATCTTCTGCCAATTTGTAGTATATTCATGTAGCAACTTTCAAAAAAAATAGTGTATACCATATTATATTTCACTTGTACTTAGAAATCTATTATTAATTATCAGTCACCATTACTCCTACGTAGGAAAAAAGCAGTAAATTAGATGGAAATTATTATATGGTGCCCAATTTTTTGTGGGAAAAATAATTTACTGGGTGGGCACTTTTGGGCAATGGGCAAGTTGAATTTACTGGGTGGGCAAAATAATTTACTGGGTGGGCAAATACCCACCCAGTTAACATGTTATTTACCTCCCTGGTGCACACCCCCTATAGAGGAGCAACTTTTCAATCAAAGAAATGTTGGATTTCCAAGTCTGCTTTCTGAAAACGACTGGAATTCCAGTTGCCAAAGGCATGGAAATCCAAAAATCAGATATATCCAAAATGAGCTCTCAAATTGAGGATTTCTGATTTTGAACTATTGTTTTGCTGGATTTTTTCACCTTTGGACACTTTAAAAGTCTGGATTTCCAAAAATCACGACTGGACAAAAAGTCCGGAAATCCGAACTCCTCTATAGGGGGTGTGCATCTATTTGCTGGAATAGCCCAATTGTACTTTAGGTGATGAAAAATAAGCCTGTTCTAAGAGACTATCATCATCATCATCATCGTCATCGTCATCGTCATCGTCACTGTTGTATGTTTTTTTCTAAGAGACCAACTTGAACCTACCCAGATTTTTGATCTTGGTGTCCGATATGTCTTAAAAAGTGCAGTTTGAAACATGTATATTGTGTAAAATTTGAGTTGGGTCCTTATAATTGTTGTGGGCCCGCAATATTTTAGAAATACAGGCCAGAATGGCCTGAAAATATTTCAGCTTATTTCCAAGACTGTACAAACCAGATCTTGTTTTCTTAAAGATACATTGTAGAGTGCAAAGTTTTCCTTTTTTGAAAAGTTCATTTTTTATTTTATTTTCCATTTTCTAAAATATTCCTCAAATTCCCCAATACTAGGGAATTTTGTCAACTTTCAAGAAACGCTGCATGTACACCAAGAAATAAAGGAGCATGACTAAAGGCAGCATAAGACTCAGTCCATATTTGTTATTTTCTCCATTGAATAATTCATATACTTAAGGTTGGTCTGAACCCTGGAAATATGGAAACTTTCGGGCCTCATAACTTCTAAATTGTTGGTCCAAAGTATATAAAAGTATACATATGTAGAATGGCAAAGACTTGATAAGTTCATCTGTGAGGTCAAATTTGGGCCAAAATGGCACTTTTGGCCCCAAATCCCAAAAATAACGGGTTTTAGCCCACTTCTTTTTCGTGCATCGTAACAAAAAATATCTAGGACCCGTTTTTTCATTTCTTTGAATTTCGACCAACTTTGAGAAATTTGCGCCAAAAATGGTCCAAAAATGCAGATTTGTCAAAAAAATCATAAAAAAGCCTGAATTTGGCCCAAATTTCAAATATTTTTGGTGAAATTGGTCAAAATTCAAAAAAATGAAAAAACGGGTCCTAGATATTTTGAGCTAGTTTAAAAAAATTAAGAAAACAAAAATTTTGGCCCAAGAATTTTTTTGTTACGATGCACGAAAAAGAAGTGGGCCAAAACCGTTATTTTGGGGTTTTGGGCCAAAAGTGCCATTTTGGCCCAAATTTGACCTCACAGATGAACTTATCAAGTCTTTGCCATTCTAAATATGTATACTTTTATATACTTTAGACCAACAATTTAGCAGTTATGAGGCCCAAAGTTTCCATAATTCCAGGGTTCAGACCAACCTTAAACCAGTCAAATGCATGAGATGTCAGGTTCTAATGATGCCTGAGGTTGGTTTCAAACTAAAGTTTGTAACAAGCAAAATTGCTCCTCCGAGGTGAAGTTTCTGATGAGTATTGGAGAGCCAATTAAGCCAATTAAATAAAGGAATTGAAAAAAATATCAGTAAAAAGTAGTAAAATGTGGGGTTTGCTTGGGCCTTTTACTGAATGTATAATTATTCAAAATAGCCAGTATGTTAGCCCGGTGGGTTCAGTTTGTATTTAAAGGTAGGACGTATGACCGTTCCAGGATTTGAAAATGACCCCTATTTCACGGGGAATCAAGGACATTTGTAGCAATTTTACCCCCTATTTTGCACGAAATCAAGGAAAATTTGCCCCCAAATACCTCCCCTATTTTTATCATTTTGAGGACGCATTTTCATTTCACCCCCTTATCACAAGGAATCGAGGACATTTTCCAGAAATAAATACCCGTATTTTTACCATTTCAAGGACGCTTTTGAATTTTCCCCTTTTTTTTTATCGGAAAAAATACCCTATCAATTTTTGTTTGGAACTACTTAAAAAACGGACAGAAAAAATACAAAAACAAAACTCAGAAGCGGTAAATCATGGACAAAAGTCCTAGAAATACACCCTATTTTTCATTTCAAGGACAATTTTGCTCCAAAACACCCCTTATTTAGACAATTGCGAACAATTTTGTCCTCGAAAATTCCGCGGACATTTCTTGAAAAGTACCCCTAATTAGAACCATCGTGCGTACACATTGTCAGTGAAGACTGAACCCACCGGGTATGTTAGGTGGAAATAAGCTTAATTTTGCAAAACTGCTGGACAAAATTGTATTTTCCATCTCTAATTCTGCCAATCCTCTTTCCTGTTTTCCTTGCAGATAATGTAGTCATGATATTAATGGTAATTCTTATAACGCTATTGGTAGGCGTGCTGGTGGTGTTGGTCTTTATATGGAGGAAAGTGAACACAGTTATATACAAGCAAAAAAGGTGAGTTCTTATGTCCTTATGATAACAAAATTACAAAAATGTACTTTTATAGGATATTGTAAATACATTGTACAGTGGCGGCGCCACGGGGAGGTGGGGGGGGGGGCAAGGGAGGCAATTTGCCCCCAATGCCCCAAAAAAAATTCCTGGCGCCGCCACTGACATTGTACCATCACTTTACTATTTGTGAACGGCAGTGATCCTGGGGATTAGCAGAACCAGATTTCTATAAAAACCTACCCCTAACACTAGGACTAGTTTTTATCGGGACTTTTTGTGAAAGTCCTCCCTATAAGACCAAGTGCACAATTATGACAATTATTGTACCGTAAAACAGGTTTGGTTTTTTTCGTCCCCTAATTTATGTATGTACCGGTATATGTTTGCATTATGTGCATAGGGAGGAATATGCCAGAAGTGACATGGCTATAGAAAATGGACTACCACTCCTACCTGTTACCAGAAGCACATCACATGACTGCAGTGGTCATGTGACAACCAGCTCGTGTGACTGTAATGGTCAGGTGACCACCACTTTAAGTGACTTCAATTCTCTTAATGGTCATGCACCTACAGATCCGATTGATAATGTTTAATGACCAACAAGAAGTTACCAGGCAAGTTTTGATTTTGTCTCCAATAGTGACCTGATCTGATCCACTCAGGCCAAAGTTGGAAATGTTGAAAATTGAGTTACCGGCGCTATTACTAACTTGCTCAGTAGTCAGTATCTACACTTGCTGATGTTGAATCTCAGGGTCTCTTGAATACTTGGTTGCACAATTGAACCTTTTATATGTCAATTTTCTTTTGGTTTTTATTGGTTTTTTTCTCCTCACTTTTTGCTTAAATCTCAGTTTCATTATTGCCGACTTTAGCCTGATTGGATCATATCTGGTCACAATTATGTTTTCAATGAAAATGCTGCTAAAATGAAATACTGAAAAATGCATGTAATGTGTTGAATATGATGGCAGAGCTGGGCTTATAGTGACCAATTTCAGCATTAAAAAAACCCATTTGAATTAATGAAATATTGCATGCCTCAAGGTGCACGACATACAAACAACTTTACATAACTTTGTGATGGAACAGCAGCACAGTGGCGAAGCATGAGTCATCCTATTGGGGGCACCGACCATGACCCAGCAAACATTGTAGTATTGGGCCGATTCATGTTTGCACACCGGCATCGGACCCCGGGCATCGGACTGGGCCAATACTGGTTGTAAACTGGACAAATTTATATTTTCTGGCTGAACATGCCAGTGTGTGGGTAAGAGAGTGGGAGTCATTGAAGAGTAAGAGAGAGAGGGAAAGACGAGAGAGCAAGCTTTAAATAGTAATTTTTACTTGTCCAGTTTACAACCATTACTGGCCCAGTCCGATGCTGGTGTGCAAACATGAATCGGCCCAATTACGGGGTCCAGTATTGGCCCAGTTAAGTAATGTTTGCTGGGGAGGGTGGCACAGGGCCTGATTGGGGGCACAAGCTCAGTTTTTCTACAATTTTTTCTATGGGATTTTCTAAATTTTTATATCGATGGGGAGGGGGGGGGGAGCATGCGCAGGATGAGTGGGCACTTCAGTGTTTGGACTTTAAGCCCATTCACTCATCCTGAATTATTTGCTTTTGTCATGTATAAGAAATGTAAAGTGTGTTGATATGTTGTCACATTTTCTATTTTGCAAGTATTTCAAATAAATATTATTACTATTATCTATACTAGCGGGTACCCGCGCTTCGCGCGGGCCCCCGCTAGATGAGTAAATGGGAGCGGTTAGTAAACGGGAGCGGTTAGTATAAACGATGGAAATGGTAATCATGTCAATTGGTATCGCTTTTAACAGCTCAATTATTACGCGGTTAGTGATGTGAGCTAGATGTGGTAGGCCTGTCATTTGTTGCCTCTACTTTGCAAACGACTTCCTTAGCGTTCTTTCTTTCTTACTTTCCCGTTCTTTCTTTCTTGCTTTCCCGTTCTTTCTTTCTTGCTTTCCCGTTCTTTCTTTCTTGCTTTCCCGTTCTTTCTTTCTTGCTTTCCCGTTCTTTCTTGCTTGCTTTCCCTCCCTTTCTCTCTTGCTTTCCCTCCCTTTCTTTCTTGCTTTTCCCTCTCTTTCTTTTCTTTCTTTCTTTCCCTCCCTTTCTTTCTTGCTTTCCCTCACTTTCTTTCTTGCTTTCTCTTTCTTTCTTTCTTTCTTTCTTTCTTTCTTTCCCTCTTTCCTTCCCTTTTTACTTATTTTTTTCTTTGTCTTTCCCTTTTTTCTTTCAGTTTCTCTCTTTCCTGCGTTCCATTTCTCTTTCTGTTTCTTGCTTGTTCACTTTCTTTCTTTCTCTTTCTCTCTCTCTCTCTCTCTTATTTCTTTCTTTCTTTCTGTCTGTCTATTTCTTCTTTGTTTTCGTTTCTCTCTCCCTTTCTCTTTCTTGCTTTCCCGTTGTTTGCTTTTTCTTTCTTTCTTTCTTTCTTTCTTTCTTTCGTTCTTTCCCTCTTTCCCTCTTTCCTTCCCTCTTTCCTTCCTTTTTTCCTTCCTTCTTCTTTCTTTACATAGGCATACATCCCGGGATGAGTAATAAATTCCTCAATATTTCGATAAGGGGCATGATCTACTGAATCACCTCCATGTTGACGCATGTATGTGGGTTCCTTTCTTTCGTTCGTTCTTTTTTTTATATGTGTTTCTGTTTCATCAAGTAGGCCTATAGCAACATTGGGTTTCAAGAAGGTTGAGTTACATAGCGTAAATTCCGGTGTTGGGGTCGGTATAACCCCCCCCCCCAATGTTTTGATAAGGTCAATGGTCCGTACAATCACCCCAACTTGACACAATAGATGTGGGTTTCTGATAAAATTAACCTCATTTTTGGCCAAACTAAAAAGTGCCAATTTTGCGGCCTTCGTGCGAATTTGTTTCACTTTTGCACAATATAATTCACCAGTAGGCCTAATTAGCTTGCCATAAATTATTCTGTCGCCAAGATGCTGGCTTCACTGTAGGCCTATTGCAAGAAATTGATTTAAACGGACCCATCCCCCATGCCATGTCAAGAGAAATCACGCCATTGTTAATGTTGCCAAAAGATGCCGGATTCACTATTAATATGCCTACTTCAAGAAATGTTTTCATCCCTCCCTAATGTCAAAAAGAAATCTCACGCCACGGATATTTAGCGGTTGCGGTTTTATACCATGCTATAATCTGCTAATAATGTCCCACGCTCCCCATCGAAATTCATCACAACATGACAAACGAATAAACTCAAATTACTTTCCAATACCGTATATATGCCTAGGCCTACCTTGAATTTAAAATCTTCGCAAAGTCATCACAAATGAAGTTTCCGAAAGTCATAATTTGCATAAACGAATGCAGTTGATATATTATTATAGCCGTTGCGGTTACCATGCCGCATAATGCCCACTCTCCGTCGAAAGTCACCACGAACGGATACACTAATATCACTTTCAAAATAATCAGATCACTTGGACCATTTATTTTCAAAATACGTAACTTAAAACCACCTTTGTCTCAGCCATTAATTTGTTAGTTCCGTCTAAGAGATGTGATATTTTCCGTCTTAGATGAAACTGGAAGTTTTGTTACCATTAGCGCGTCGGGAAGTTGCCACGACCTGTGCGTAATCCGCGTATAGGCCTAGCAACGCAGCAACGGACCGTAAATAAGCGGGCCACCATTGGTTGATCTACCGAATAAATCCAAATAATTATTTGTATTTATTAATTTATCTATCTATCTATGCATTTACCATTCATCTGGAAATGCTAGAACTTATTTATTTATCTATTTATTAATTTATAATTTATCTATAATCTCCGAGATGATACCGATGAATCGATCAGTTCCTCTTCAAAGTATCGATTATCGGCAAGTTCCTCTTTAATAGTATAGATGCTCCTATGATGCAATGTCACTGGAACATCAAGAAGTTTAATTCAATTCTCCGTTATTTTCTATTACAGAGATATGCTACAAGATGCATGACATCATAGAATGTCTCATTTCATCAACAGCAAGTCTTTAATTTTCATTTTGAGAAGTTTAGACGGTATGCTGGATGTTGATTTATTAGCTTGAAGAAGTAGGAGACCTGTTACCATGGTTACCGTCTGGGGTTACAGCACCTGAGAACCAGGCTGTTACCATGGTTACCCTGCAATTTTAAAGGAAATTTCCTGTTTGTAAGGTAGTGGTATCACTGGTTAATGGTTGTTGACTTTCAACTACTTAGCCTAGTAGTATGATCAAGAGAGTTCACAGTGGAAGAGAATAATGAAGTTTATTTAGTACAACTTTGAATAACTTTACGGTTGAGAGATTTTTCATTGAACTGAAGAAATAGGGACCTCATTTTCGCAGATTTTTTAACACTTTACAGTTGAGAGATTTTTCATTGTACTGAAGAAATATGGACCTTATTTTTGCTGATTTTTAACAACTTTACGGTTGAGAGAGTTTCCATTGAAAGAAATCTGGACCCCCGGCCCCCGCACTCCGTGAATCCGCGGGTATTCATGCTTGCTGGTGAACTTTAAAAACACCCCCTTTTGCATCTCATTTCACAAAGTTTTTAGGGGAAAACACCCCTTTTTTAGCGATTTCGCGAATTATTTGCCCTTTGACAATATCCCTACTTTCGCTAAAACGCGAACGATGCTACTCGATGAAAATACCCTTGTTTTCAATTTCGCGAACACGTAGTTTGAAAAAACACCCCTTTTTTGTGTGTTTCGTGAATCACGTTTCTTCATCTGAAAACACCCCTTATTTCGTGAAATTTTCGTAGAGGATGAATACCCGTGGATACACGGAGTGCGGGGGCCGGGACTGGACCTAGGCTGGTATTTTGGCAAAAAAGGTGTCTCAGTGCAAAGCCTATGCTGAGTGCAACAGACTTTGAGGTCATGAGGATGCTAGCTAGTGCAGTAGGTGCACACAAGCAGTGAAGGAGAAAAACCCTGTCACTGAGAACGTCCTGTTAAATTTGTAGGCCTATTGTTTGAGCAACTTCTGAAAATTTGAAAGATGTCCGTTTTCTTTGGACAAGAGTGGACAAGGATGCCCAGTGACAAAAACATGTGCAATATTAAATTGAAAGCTGGGCTTTCATTCCTAATAGAGGAGAATTGGTTTATCCTCTCCGTTTTGTAAATTATAATAAACATGGTAAATGGTTGATTTAAACCATTAAGAAAATATCAGTTTGTTCCATGCATGTAATTAATTTCCTTTTTAAGGAATACTCTATACTAACTTATGCTGTTTAAATGTATGCCTTAATTCTCTCTTTTTAATGAACACACTATGCTGTTTCCATGTATGCCTTGTCTATAAAATGTCATTATTATAGGGCCCAACGTTTTTGCGATGCCCTGTGCAACTTGATTTTCTCCACGCAATAAGATTTGTTCCAGTCAATATGACTTTTTCCCTGCACTTCACCAATTTTGTGCCAAATTTCTGCAACATAATATGGTTTTCAGTGGTGTACTGTGGCTGCTCTTACCCGAGGGGCTGCAGAAAAGGTAAATTTTGCCACCCCTTCATCAACAGTCCGAAAAGATTGATTCAATTTTTTTTTGATTGTTTGAAAAAGTGAAGAGCAAAAAAAAGAAAAGGATTATAGGCATTAGCGACCTAAAAGCTAAAAATTTTATGTATAGACCCAATTTTTAAAACCTTTTTCATAATTCTTATGCCCTCTTTTCTTTAATAATTATTTTTGCCCTCCCTTCTTCTTCCACTGCTGCGCTTACCCCCAAAGCACCCTCCAATGCATGGTGGGTATGCATCATAGGGGCACGGGGGCATGTGCCCCCCCCCCCAATCTACTGCAAAATTTTGAAAATCCCACAGGAAAATTTCGTTTTCAGACCCGGTGCCCCCCAATCATGGTTGGTGACCCCCAATCGGATGACCCCACGCTATGCCACTGCCTCCAAATACGTGCATGGTTTTTCTACTTGCTTTCTACCATTTTCCTCACGAACAATGATCTAACAACCCAAACCTTACACTATTCTTCAAACCAATGATGTCGCCAGAACTTTGCGCAAACACCCACCAAATTAGCCATTTTCAGTGAAATTTCCTGTGAAATTTTCTCTGTAATTCTCATGTTTCACAATACGATGTGCCACCAGCGGTTGCTTTTGGCAGTCAAATTTTCGACTCCAGAGTCGACATCGCCGTTCTAGCTGCTATTGAATTTTCACGCGAGTGTGATAATAAATATGTTGAAAACAGCTCCATGGAGGATTCCCTGTGATCAATAGATAGAAAATGGATCTATATTTGTAAATGGCATTTTTAGTGTGCATTCGCATGTAACATCATTATAATGACATTTAAACCCACAATGATGCATGTTCCTGTATTGTATTTGTATTACGCTGGCTTTGGATGTCGACTCACTTTCCCATGATGCACTGCGTATTTTGGCCTCGAACCAGCAACCGCTGGAGGCGCATCGTATTGTGAAATGCGAGAATTTGCTATTTTCCATGCAATTCCCCACAAAATTGACCATGCAATGTCACATTCGTGCAATTTTGCATAATTTGCCATTTTTCCCCATGTAATTTTTTTGTGTGCAAATCGTTGGGCCCATGATCAGTATGTAAATATTTATTTGTCTATATAACTCAAAATTAGGTCAATGTACAACAGTATCTCTACAGGATGTAGATTAGTATTATTTGTGTCTATATATTTTTCTAAGCATGATAAGGTGCTATCAATAATCATGGCTATATGTTTCTGATGTGTAGGGGTGTGTGTGCGTAAACAATGTCAACATGGACAATCAGGGACACTCATGGAATTGGAATCAAATTTGATTGAAATTCACAATTTAAATATATGTGACATGTCATGTCAAAAGGAGACACTTTTGGGCAGGATCGTAAATGGAGAAATAGCCAAAATTCTGCCCGGGGTGATTTTTCACAATTTGGGTTTATTGCGAATTTGTGATGTTATTAATGTTAAAAATATTGTCTGATAGTTTCAGACCAGAATATAATTGTATTTTTTGAGACATTTTTCAAGGTAATTTCTACTTCTCAACATTGTCAATAACATTTTTAAAGGCCGATATGACGATATCTCAATTTCCAATTTTATAATACCATAACGTACGAACGCAATATCTTCGCTTGGGAGTGTCCGATTTCATTGGGGAAAACAGCATTGTGGACCAATATATCTCTATATTTAAGATATGTAAAAACCTCAAAATTGATAACCTGCCTAAAAGTGTCTCCTTTTGACATGACAATTGGGTGGAGTTTGAGTTGGATCCAACAATGCGCCAAAAGCCATATGGGGGGTGTAGGGTGAGATGCACCCCTTGCAATATGAAAAAGGTCCACTTTTATCTGTAAAAATTGTTGAAGGAAAATTCACAAAGATCCACTCTTTTTCAGGAAGAACAATACATTAACCCTTTTTTGAAAGCAAAATTCACTAATGGTCCACTGTTTAGCGCTTGCAACCCAGTCAAATAAACCCTGGCTCCCGGTACCCCAGGTCAACATAAAAAGTGGTAACCATGTGTGTTCTTCCTTTTTCAAAACCCCCCTTTTCACTGATTTTTCATTGATTTTACCCCTTTTTTTTTGCCAAATCACTGACAAAATCAGGGTAAAAATACCCCCTTTTTCAAGGTTTTCAATGAGAAGATTTCCAGACACCCCTTTTCAATGACTCCAAATATTTTAATATATTAAGTACAAAATGTGCAAGTATGAACATTACTTTGATGGAGGCTGAAGACTCGGGCTGAAGACATCGATCGAAGCGAACCTGTGAAATACCCCTTTTTTAAAAATTTCGCGGAGACAATGCTCAGAATACCCCCCCTTTTTTCGTGTTTTTGCGGTCCGCGATTTCAGTCAACAAAATACCCCTTTTCTGCGAAATTTAGAACACACATGGTTACCACTTTTTATGTTGACCTGGGGTACCGGGCCCTGGCTCAGGGGCTATTTTAACGTGCCTCACTGTCACGTTCGTGCAATGAGATAAAAGTGTTGATGAAGTAGAGTGCGTTTCAAAAATAAAAAAATTGACATTTTTACCTGAATGTGACCGTAAGAAAGGCTCTACCATTGTCTACTATTAAAGCCTATCTACACGGATTGTTAATTGTCACTGTACGAATATTTTATCTCGACACGTACGTGACAGTGAGGCACGTTAAAATAGCCCCTGCCCTGGCTTGTGCAGACCTGATCACTACCACCTCAAAATATAGTACTTTTTGTAGTTCACACACACCCCTATACATTAATGTCATATTCAATGTGTATTGAATTGGTACTAAATGCATTGAATTGGCAGCGAATCAAAACAACTGAGTAAACGAGACTTGAATGGAATCAAAATACTTTAAGGGTCATGAGAATTGAATGACTTTGTACTTATTTTGTGTATCGAGATAACACTATGTCTATTTGCACAAACAATTAAATATGCACTCCATGTATTTAATAAAGTACATGTAGATCATTCTTGTATTCACAAAAAGGGACTAAAATTTTTTTCTTGACTGAAACAGGACTTATAATAGCTGAGAGTAATAAAAAATGAGAAAAATAATTACATGATTGTATATATTTATACCATGTTCACAAGAAAATTTCAGTTGACTGGTCTAATTTTGACAAAATCTATAAACATTTTTTAAAAAGAATGCCTTTTAAAGCAAGAATACTCCGTACAAAAACATTTTATCAAATTCACTAAAAAACAACAAGTTTTCAGCAATAAATGAACAAATTATTTTTATTTGAGTGCTCAGAAGAAATTAAATATAAGTCAAGAAAAAAATCCTGTTGACTTAAAAATACCCATTGAGTCCTCAGAGCCCCATTTGATGTGGCTGTACCAGACTTTTTAAGGGGGGGGGGGGCAAAGTGAATTTTGGGGGGGGGAAAACATCTTGACAATTCCCCAAGGGCAATTATGGCCCAAAATAGTGGCCTTTCTGTGATTTTTTTTGTCTTGAGAAAAAAAAAAAAAAAGTGGGGGTTGGGAAATGCCCCCTTGCCTCGCTCGCTGCTGTTCTACAGTCCTACCATCATTGAAACAGTTCAGTGAATACTATATTTAGTGCCCTTTTGTGAACCGGTTATTGTAATTAATATTGTCTTTTGTTCTGATGGTACTAAATATAATTATGCTGTGATCTGTGATCATAAAAAACCTTGATTTTCACCCAAATTTCAAACAATTTTGGTGAAATTGAAAATTGAAATTAAAAAAAAATGGGGTCCTAGATTTTTACTCAAGAATTTTTTTGTTGTTTCCAGAAAAAAAGAAAGAAAGATGGATTCATCAAGTCATTTACCATTCCAAATATGTATACTGTTATATACTATAGACCAATAATTTGGCAGTTATGCGGCCCAAAATTTCAACAATTCCAGTGTTAAGACCAACCAAAGAATACTTTGGACCAACCTTAAAGAGTTTAGTGTTACAACGGTCCACATAATGTGACACTTAACTATAACAGTATAGAGTCACCCATCATCAGCTCAGGTAACCACATTTGAAATTCAGACTCCCTGTGTGGGAGATTAAGGTCATGCCATTCTATAGGGATGAATGATGGATTTCAACTTGAATAACCCATACTGCACTTCAAATTAGATGTAACATTACTAAATATGAACTTTGTTCTCAGCAATTATTATATTTGATTTATTTTTGATAACTCAGAAAACAAATAGTGCTATAGACGAATCCAACGAGCCAAGTCATGGTCAGGATTTGGTCGGCCATTTTCGGGTCCCCGCATGCACCAAACTGGTGTAGAGACTGCCCAATTGGGTGGATTAAAGCCGCTTAAAATTCGATTTTAGATTCTTTTGTGTTGTACACTGTCATTATTCTTTTGTCTACGTGTAACACAGGTGATAGAATGCAGTTTAAACTAGTGGCAAATGGTGGTCATAGACCACAAACCTAGCTGGGGCGTGTTGGTGTTGTGGAGGTATCTGACCCCTGCAAAATGTTCCAAAAATGTTCCACTGGTCATGACGTTTGTTGTCACAGAGTTTGAGTCCCGTACTCCTTACAGATGTCCAGAAAATGCAATTTTAAAATTTGACCCCAGATGACCTTTGACCTGACCCCTGCAAAATGTTCAAAATGTTCATCAAGCCTGTTGTCTCTGAGTTTGAGCCCCGTACCCCTTACAGATGTCCAGAAAAGCTATTCTAAGATTTGACCTCTACATGACCTTTGACCTGACCCCTGCAAATGTTCCACTGGTCATGAGATTTGTTGTTACTGACTTTGAGCCCCATACCCCTTACAGGTATCCAGAAAGTGAAATTCTAAGATGTGACCTCAGATAACCTTTGACCTGACCCGGCAAAATGTTCCCCAGATCATTAAGTTTGTTGTCACCAAGTTTGAGCCCAGTACTCCTCACAGATGTACAGGAAATGCATTTCTTAAATTTGACCTCTGCATGACCTTTGACCTGACCCCTGCAAAATGTTCCCCTGGTCATGAGATTTGTTGTCACCAAGTTTGAGCCCCATACCCCTTAAAGATGTCCAGATAATACAATTGTAAGATTTTACCCCCTTAATGACCTTTGACCCCAATTCTGTATGCAAGTTATAAGCGTGTGGTATAGCCGATGCATATATGCAAATGACATCATTGTACTATATAATATGTGGCAGAAGAAGCATTTTGAAGATATTTGGTTAAATACCGGAAATGCCCCTTTAATGATCTTTGAACCCAATTCTGTTTAGTCACTATGGGCACTGGATATAGCCAATACATATGTGCAAGTTACGTAATTGTAGGGTGTAACATGTAGGAGTAGAAGCATTTTGAAATTTATTGCCAGAAAGAAAGAAGAAAGATCGGATAGCAAAACAGTACCTAGCTCGGGGGTTGAAAACCCCCCAGCTAGGTAAATACCCTAGTCCAAGGCCGCATCATTTCACATTTTAGGTGACATGGAGCCGACAGGGACCCAACTTTGGCAGCCATTGAGGAGTTGGAGTGCGTGAAATTGGATTCGTCTATACTGCCATGTCTATAGAGGCCTTGCATGTGACGTATCATCCCGTAAATATGAAGGACTACTCAAATGCATTCAACAAAAGCATGATTGCAATCTACCGTGACAGTTCGTCTCACACAAATGGGCTCCCACTTGGTCCAATCCCATTTGGTCCAATCCCACTTAGTCCAATCCCATTTGGTCCAAATCCCACTTTGTCCAGACCCAGTTAGTCCAATCTCACTTAGTCCATGTCCCACTTGGGCCATGTCCCACTTAGTCCATGTCCCACTTAGCCATGTCCCACTTAGGTCATTCCCACTAGGGCCATGTCCCACTTAGGCCATGTCCCACTTAGGCCATGTCCCACTAGGTCCATGTCCCACTAGGGCCATGTCCCACTTAGGCCATGTCCCACTAGGTCCATGTCCCACTAGGTCCATGTCCCACTAGGTCCATGTCCCACTAGGGCCATGTCCCACTTAGGCCATGTCCCACTAGGGCCATGTCCCACTTGGGCCATGTCCCACTAGGGCCATGTCCCACTAGGTCCATGTCCCACTTGGGCCATGTCCCACTAGGGCCATGTCCCACTTGGTCCATATCCCACTAGGGCCATGTCCCACTATGGTTATAGTATTTGTTTTTGGTCATTTTCAGTACTTGTTTTAGTTTTCATAGTAGGGCCTATAGTTGTAACGGGGGGGGGGGGTAGGAGCTGATGCAAAAAGTGGGTCCTAAATATTTTAATCCGTCAGTAGAGGCTCATTAAAAAATCACCAAAATATTTTCTCGCAGAACATGAGTTTACACTATATTTTCTATGGGGTTGACATACATTTTTCATGGCCAAAAGGAGCCCTGAAAATAATTTTAGGTCCCCTAACAAGTGTTTGTGAACGGAAAGATAGTCAATGTCTGTCTAAGTTCTTCTGTTCTTTGGTATAGGATCACAGTCGTCTAAGTATATCCAGTAATTGAGAATATAATGTAAGATTGGATAAAGTTGCACTGAGAGTGGGTCCCATGCATGACCATGCCATTTTTTTTTTTTTTTGAAAAAAAGGTGTTGTATTCAAGAACAAGACTTAAAAGATTTCTAAATTGTTCAGTTGGTGGTTTGTTAAAACATGTTATTAACCTGGAGTTTTCAAAGGCTTTGCATGCTATGCCTATTGCTTCCTAATGTTTCAGTATATATAGCTGTGCCAACTATTATTTCTAGTGAGATAACTGGTTTGTAGTATAGCCTCTAGTTTGTTTATGATGTCAGAAGCGTCGTTCACATAATTATATAGATTGTTTTGAGGTTATAAGTTTTAAGAAATAGTCATAACATGTGGATATTTTGGATGTAGGTCCATTTATGACTAATAATTAGTAGGCCTATATGTGACCGTACAGTACGAATGGGCCGTAAATGTCCTCTATTGTATTCTGAGTTACAGTGTAAAATGGGCATGAAGGTCGTATTCATAGGTACCTCAATTGGGTGCTACGTGTACCTCATTTAATGAGATACACGTAGCACCAAATTGAAATACCTATGAATATGACCTTCATGCCCATTTTACACTGTAACTCAGAATACAATTGAGGACATTTACGGCTCATTCGTGCTGTATGGTCACATATAATAGGATGTGGGATATGGCCTAAGTGGGACATGGCCTAAGTGGGACATGGCCCTAGTGGGACATGGCCTAAGTGGGACATGGACCTAGTGGGACATGGCCCTAGTGGGACATGGACCTAGTGGGACATGGCCCTAGTGGGACATGGACCTAGTGGGACATGGCCCTAGTGGGACATGGACCTAGTGGGACATGGACTAAGTGGGACATGGCCCTAGTGGGACATGGACCAAGTGGGACATGGCCCTAGTGGGACATGGACCAAGTGGGACATGGCCCTAGTGGGACATGGACCAAGTGGGACATGGCCCTAGTGGGACATGGACCAAGTGGGACATGGCCCTAGTGGGATTGGCCAAAGTGGGATTGGACTAAATGGGATTGGACCAAGTGGGAACTGGACCAAGTGGGAATGGACCAAGTGGGATTGGACCAAATGGGATTGGACGAAGTGGGATTGGACCAAATGGGATTGGACCAAGTGGGAATAATCCACACAAATAACCCTGCACTACGATCAAATAGGTTGATGACAACATTTGATTGAATGGACTGCACTCCGCCATAACTACGGTGAAGGACACCGGCTCAAATCCTTTGTTTTGAGCCAATCGATAATTTCATGCAGGGCCTCTATAAAATGCCTGAGAACAATATTTCTAACAATAAGCTATGATCCTTTGTTTACAAATGAGAGGAAATCAATAATTACCTAGCTGGGGGGTTTACACCCCCCAGCTAGGTATTGTAATCGTTCGGGTTCTTCCGCTGGCAACAAACCACTGTAATCTTCCCGTTTTCTTCCGCTGGCAACTAAGTGAAATTGCACATGTTTTTGTACTTTATGCACCAAACCCTCTATCTTTTTAACCAAATATCCCACAGAGTTGTGCGATATGTCAAACTTTTCCTCTGGTCATAAGGAACAAAAAGTCAGTGGTCACATCTCTGTAGGATCATTGGTTAATGAGATATAGTCACTTTTTTGTACTTTGTGTACTTACCCTCTATCTTTTTAACCAAATATCCCACAGAGTCGTGCGATATGTCAAACTTTTCCTCTGGTCATAAAGAACGAAAAAGTCAGTGGTCACATCTCTGTAGGATCATTGGTTAATGAGATATAGTGACTTTTTGTACTTTGTGTACTTAACCCTCTATCTTTTTAACCAAATATCCCACAGAGTTGTGCGATATGTCAAACTTTTCCTCTGGTCATAAGGAACAAAAAAGTCAGTGGTCACATCTCTGTAGGATCATTGGTTAATGAGATATAGTCACTTTTTTGTACTTTATGCACCAACCCTCTATCTTTTTATCCAAATATCCCACAGAGTCGTGCGATATGTCAAACTTTTCCTCTGGTCATAAAGAACGAAAAGTCAGTGGTCACATCTCTGTAGGATCATTAGTTAATGAGATATAGTCACTTTTTTCTACTTTGTGTACTTAACCCTCTATCTTTTTAACCAAATATCCCACAGCGTTGTGCGATATGTCAAACTTTTCCTCTGGTCATAAGGAACAAAAAAGTCAGTGGTCACATCTCTGTAGGATCATTGGTTAATGAGATATAGTCACTTTTTTGTACTTTATGCACCAAACCCTCTATCTTTTTAACCAAATATCCCACAGAGTCGTGCGATATGTCAAACTTTTCCTCTGGTCATAAAGAACAAAAAAGTTAGTGGTCACATCTCTGTAGGATCATTGGTAAATGAGATATAGTCACTTTTTTGTACTTTGTGTACTTAACAATCTATCTTTTTAACCAAATATCCCACAGAGTCGTGCGATATGTCAAACTTTTCCTCTGGTGATAAAGAACAAAAAAGTCAGTGCTCACATCTCTGTAGGATCATTGGTTAATGAGATATAGCACTTTGTGCATTTAACCCTCTATCTTGTTAACCAAATATACCACAGAGTCGTGCGATATCTGATATGTCAAACTTTACCTCTAGTACGTGAAGACGGCCTGATTGGCGCGAGGTTCATATCGGTGCGTATGCACCAAATATGTATCTTGTAAACCTTAATAAGTTTTGCCTTGCCTTGCTTCGTAATCCTGTTTGGGCTGGACAAAATTTTTTTTCCACTTTTCCCCAGTTTCACCTAGGTATTTCGTCTTTAAGCTTACTGATATACAGGGATTGAATACGAGTGTCACGGCCCTGGTTAGTGTGCATTCAAATCAGAGATCCCTGTTCAAGGCCATCTTACTTAGCCGTCGGAAATGATTGCAAATTACACATTTGTAATCATTTTGACCACAAAATATGAGGTGAAAACACAGGTAAGCAATGAGAACAAGTCCTCAAACATTTGAAATTTGTAGCTTACTACAACCTGATGATGTACTCATCCCAGGCAAACCTTAGTTAACACATTTGCTAGTCAGCCAAATTCGCCGACAAAATGCAAATCAAGGGGTGACACTAAATTCACGGTTGTTCTATTAGCAACGCAAAATCTATGAAAAATTCAGCTGGTTTACTAGCTAGAAAGTGAGGCCAGTTATCGATCCGTTATAGCTTGTTATGAATAATTCATGTTCGACCCCTTGGATCATGTTAATTGAGTTTCGCAAATAACAACGTTGTTAGTTTTGCGAACTTTGCCTGTTCAATGAGAGTATAGCGCGCCCCCAATACATCTGGGCACAAACCAGGCGAAAACGATCCAGTTTAATGAAATGGCGGACGGGTATTCCCATCAGGCACCAGTGATATGTTTTTTCAAAGAAAGTCTACTAATTTGATATGAAATGACATTTTGCAATTTGCAAAGTCAAAATTAGGACTTGCTGGCAATAATATGAAGGAAATATGTGACAGAGGCAATGTGGGAAATACAAGTAGTATTTAAGTTATAATAACCTTTGATACCCGACCTGACCTTCCATCATGGCGCCTTATTCGTCTTATGTATTTCTATTATGCTCTCAAGTAAAATAAAATACCAATCTGCACTTAGTAGACAATGTTACTTGGCTCCCAGCATGAATTATTGATTTTATACGGAGGTAAAGAAATGCACAGTGTATGTGCATGATGTACAAGCATACTCCAAATATTTACGGTAAATCTGAATAGTGGTCACATGTTGAAATATCATGTGTTCGGGAAATCACGTGGCAACATTTTAAGATTTCAGGCTTGTTTACTAGTTAATTGCCATTTGTACTCTTTATTATTTATCTTTGTTAATTAACATATATTTTAAATGCTGATAAATCGTGGTTGGCTGCCCATGATATCTGTTAAATTCACTGTTTTATGAATATAACTCCACCACGCAGAGGGGGCCACGCAGCAGAATTTCACATCACCTGACTTAGCTAGATTTCGAAGCTCTGCTTTTCAAATTCATGTAAATTTCAAAGTTTATACATTTAATATATTTAATATGATACTAATTTTTTGTTATAACCAACTGGTACACGAAATATACTAGCTTATTACCTATACAGAAAGGTGATTATCAGCCTTCACTCAGCAAATTGACATGCCTGGCATATGCAGCCATTCTCCGTCTGGGTAACATGACTGTCGCCCTCAATACGTCTGGGCACAAATTTAAATAACAATACGCTATTTACATATCAATGTGGCCTCATGCTAATTAAAGCTGCCCCATCCAGGAGTTCATCTATGTGCATATTTACATAGAAATTTAAAACAACTGGCCGAAGAAGGAAACCTACATAAATATGTTTTCTATACTTCACTTGACCCAAATATATGATTTTTTATGGTGATAAGACAATCGCACAAGGAATTTTAGAAACACCCCGAAATGCCGTTTTGGGGAATTTTGCTAGCTGAATCTTTTTGATGAAAGTCAATCTTTGACAAGATGTAACTTTGCTACGGAAAGTGCTATCAAAAAAAGGTTTTCAGTTTTGGCTTTGTTTACTCAAGAGCAGGGTTAGCGGTGACCTGCTGAGTCCAGGGGTCCAAATTGGCAAATAAAGGGGTCCAGGCATCTAATTCTACACAGACGTACAAAATTAAGGGGTCCAAATCACGGGGACCTGCCAAATCAAGGAGTCCTGGACCCCAAGACCCCTTAAAACGCTACCCCTGCTCAAGAGCTTTAATTTGATATATAAAATGATGCAGTTTGATGGCAAATTTGAATTCACCTAGCATACCTAATATACCATGTACATGTCAGATATACGGTATATTGTATTGGCAAATATCCATAAAAGCGTTCATTATAAAATTATTTTGATAAATTGTCACATTTTATGCCATGTATTAATATCCTTAAAAGTAACCGTGGATTTGCGAACAATTTGTCGGACATAAATGACCTTCCGGAGAAACGGTAGCCCAAAATGGATTATATTTCATAATATGCAGACGAATGGTCAAATTAATAGAACAATACCTGTGATAAATTTATCTGTACACATTGTCGCACTCCGAGTGACGTATAGTATATTTGCAACCCTGTGGTGGATTTGCGAACAATTTGTCGACATAATGATGTTCGCGGAGAAAAGGTGGCCCAAAATGCGTTATTTTTGGTAATATGCAGACGAATGGCCAAATTAATAGAAAAATAGCTGTGATAAATTTATCTGTACAAATTGTCACACTACGAGTGACATATGGTATATTTGCAACCCTACTGTGGATTGGCAAACAATTTGTCGACATAAATGACCTTCGCGGAAAAACGGTAGCCCAAAATGGGTTATATTTGGTAATATGCAGACGAATGGTCAAATTAATAGAAAAATACCTGTGATAAATTTATCTGTACACATTGTCGCACTCCGAGTGACGTATAGTATATTTGCAACCCTGTGGTGGATTTGCGAACAATTTGTCGACATAATGATGTTCAGCGGAGAAAAGGTGGCCCAAAATGCGTTATTTTTGGTAATATGCAGACGAATGGCCAAATTAATAGAAAAATAGCTGTGATAAATTTATCTGTACAAATTGTCATACTACGAGTGACATATGGTATATTTGCAACCCTACTGTGGATTGGCAAACAATTTGTCGACATAAATGACCTTCGCGGAAAAAACGGTAGCCCAAAATGGGTTATATTTGGTAATATGCAGACGAATGGTCAAATTAATAGAAAAATACCTGTGATAAATTTATCTGTACACATTGTCGCACTCTGAGTGACGTATGGTATATTTGCAACCCTGTGGTGGATTTGCGAACAATTTGTCGACATAATGATGTTCGCGGAGAAACGGTGGCCCAAAATGCGTTATTTTTGGTAATATGCAGACGAATGGCCAAATTAATAGAAAAATACCTGTGATAAATTTATCTGTACAAATTGTCGCACTACGAGTGACATATGGTATATTTGCAACCCTACTGTGGATTTGTGAACAATTTGTCGACATAAATGACCTTCGGAAAAACGGTAGCCCAAAATGGGTTATATTTGGTAATATGCAGACGAATGGTCAAATTAATAAAAAAATACCTGTGATAAATTTATCTGTACAAATTGTCGCACTACGAGTGACATATGATATATTTGCAACCCTACTGTGGATTTGCAATTGACCTGGGGAACATATTGGAACATTTTGCACGGGTCAGCTCAAAAGACATCACTAAGTTCTGGGGCCAAATCATAGAATTGCGTTATCTGGACATCTGTAAGAGGTACAGGGCTCAAACTCGGTGACAACTCATGACCAGGGGTGAATTATGGAACATCTTGCAGGGGTCTGGTCAAAGGTCATCTGGGTCAAATCTTAGAATTGCATTTTCTGGACATCTGTGAGGAGTACAGGACTCAAAACTCGGTGACAACAAACCTCATGACAGGGGAACATTTTTGGAACATTTTGCAGGGGTCAGATACCTCCACAACACCAACATGCCCCAGCTAGGTTTGTGGTCTATGACCACCATTTGCCTCTAGTCTCTACTTATATTGTAATATTTGATGCCCTCAAAGTTTTTCAAAATTCTAATTTTTATATGATTGAAATATACCCAGCAAAAATCAAGGCTTTTTGGTGCTGGATTTGTCACAAAATCTGAGATTTTTAATACAATGATTTTGTGGAAATGAAATACAAAATACAAATCTATTTTATTTGGAAATGTTACAATATGTGACACAATCAAAGGGATGAGTCGGATGTCGCTAACATTGATTTTGAGATATTGGCAAAAGAGTGTTAAAATTCTTTTTGTTTTCTATTGTTTTCAGCGATTGATAAAGTGACGTAACTTCGCAAAGAAAAGTTGTATCAACTTGGGGTTTTCAGTTTCTGAAAGCTCTAAATGTCCTTTTTAGAAACATATGTAAAACTCATTTTCGACCAGGGTCGACATGTGACTCATTCCCCTTGATCATGTCACATATGCCTTTTTGTAGAGAAATTAGCTATATGTATATAAATGGTGCTTCAATTTTGTCAGTTCTGCTGTTTTATAAAGTGTTTTGCTGAATTTTTAAATTCAAAAATACCAAATGACAATTTTAGTGACTTATCCATCACTTTTAAGCAATATACACATTTTTTACACTTTCGATGGGATCACTGAATGGGCCTTTACTCCCTTCACATAAACATAGAGAATGTTATGATTATCAGAACAATGCCAGTAGCTATGTTATAAACAAAATAAATAATGCTAAAGAGATCAAAATAATATAATATAAATTGATACAATTGAATAATAACAAAGAGTTTTATTTTTTATGACTTTGATCACAATCAAAAATTTTATTGTATTTTGTAGTATACCATTGTATTTTATTGTGTTGCCCTGTCAATTGCACAATAACAAGTATTATTATAATTATGTATTATATTGATAGATATCAAAATTAAACTTCTATACTACTTAAATTTGGTATACTCACTGGAGCGCTTACATCGGGTCAACCGGCATCTTCAGCAGATATTAGTGAAAGCGTTCCGGTAAGACTACCAAATTTGAGTAGCGTAGAAGTTTAATTTTGCCTATGTTTACCGCTACTTATACGAATATATCATTTTATGTATTATATTGCATACAAATAAATTGTTGTGTTGTATAAATAAATTACAATAAATTTGTTGTATTTATTTCAGATTGTATTGTGTACAGTATAACATTGTCTTGTGTTGTATCAAGATCTACTTTATAGATTTTTGTTGGCCAGGCCAAGTAAAAATAAAATCATGTTTCTTGTCTGGGGTTTTCAAAAAAAAGGAGGAGGGGCTTTTTATTTTTTATTGAGAGATATATTTAAATATCCATATTTGTGACATGATCAAGGGGAATGAGTCACATGTTGGCAATTTTCAATTAGCAGTTTTTTACATCATTTTCTGACAGTTTACAAAGCTACATTTTGATGCAAACCCCATCAAAATAGGAAATATGGTTACCGAGTTATGCACAATTTACCAATGGCTGAAAACAATATAAAACAAAAGAACTTGAACACTGTTTTTGCCAATATCTCAAAAATAATATTAGCGACATCCGACTCATTCCCCTTGATTGTGTCACATTTGGGTCCTGTATTTAGCGTATAGAATAATGCCTGAAAAAGGGTATTGTATTGCATTTTAATGTTCTGGTAGGTAAGCCCCCCTAATGATCACAGAACCTACCACTAGTACCAGAAATGTTTCTTGTATATTAACAAGGCTATATAGAGAGCATCTCAGCTTCCTAGACATCTTTCTTCAAAAGTTGTAACTGAATTTAACCAAATTAATAAAAATTAATTTGAAGCGGCCTTTCAAAATAAAGTGGGAGGGGCAAGAAACACATTTTATTTTTTACTTGGCCCAATGTAAAAAATGTGAAGAACAACCCCCTTGCAACAAACAACCAATATGTTCATGAAGACATGTTGGTATAAATCATGATTTTGATTGAAACTTTTGATCCAAAACTAGAAATAATTCCTACCTGGAATTTTCAGATGGTACTGCATCTTTCATCAGCAAGTGAATGACTGTATCAGGTCGCAATCTTTTTGACCTTTGACCTGATAACAACCAATATGTTATAGCATAGGTCAAATGAAGAGTTTAGAATGATGTAAATATGCCATTTCAAACTTTTTGTGTTCATAAGGCCACCACTGAACTTCTGCCCTGTAATGCTAGCTTTAAATTGACACCCTACTTTTATATAAAGTTTAATGTATGTTTCTGAAACTATGATCAAAATGACAAAAAACAGTAAATTCATATTTTTTATATGTTCTCTATATTTTGACGAGTTACTTATATCTGAATTTGAGCAAAATTGACATTAATATGTCACTTGTTTTGCATCTGAACTCTTAATTGTTAAATATGCCAGACACTTCAAAAATAAAGAAAAAAGCCCAACCAACTAAATCATCATGTTTTTGTGCCCCATGCCGGGTGTCTTGCAGTAAACTTACTAAATATTATGTAGGGCCTATGCCTTAATAGATATGTGATGTGTTGTGCGTGAGGTCATTCTTGAGTCAGATCCTTGATAATATGCCTTTAATATTTCTGCTGCACAACCAGGATGCAGAGTGACACAATTGTTTGTAAGCCAATGTGTAAACTGCAAATTGGCATCTCATTTTACAGCTAATATCTATTTCAATGCATTTTACCAAATCACCATGCAAAAAGTGCAATGGTATGAGTTTTGAGTATGCCTACTGAACATGCTGAACACAATTGGCATCCTTTGGGACCTAGTTTTCAATGTGCATGCCGAAGATGAATCACAGATGGACTTTTTAAAAACTTTTTTAATCAATATTACGAGAAAAGTAGCCCTGTGAGCGCAAGCCATCAGCAGTGGCTTGCACTTACAGGATTGGGGTGGTGCAAATAATGTGTACCCCCAGGGTTATGTATTATAGGGGTGGGGGAAAAGATTTTTTGGCAGGCCAAAAGGGGTGAGGGGGAAGATTTCTTGAAATGTCAAAAGGAGGGCAAAGGTTTTGGCAGGTCAAAGGGAGGGGGCAAGCAATTTTTGGTAAAGATCGCCGGCGCATCGCTATTATTATGTGGGAACTTCAATGGCTTTAACACTTTTTCCTTTAATTCTGAGAATTCGAAAACTATTTAAATTGCAAAATCTCCCCCTAGAAATTCAGTGGTGTTATGGAAGGGGGCTGTTTAAACTGGCCCAGTTCTGATGTGATGTGCCCCTATAAATTGTCAGCACTATATTCAGGAAACTATCAAAAGTTTCAGGGTTAATTGTCAAATGCAAAAGTTGTTGAATTTAACCCCAGATTTCGTATTCCCCCTTGCAAAAGTGATGTTAACACCTGTATTAACACAAACCATGGGAACAGTGCAGTGCCAATGTGTCATGATATCAGCAGATCATGCCAAAGATAACTCAATGAGTATTGGAAGTTCATATTCCATTGTCAAAGTTCACACTAGGAAGTTCATTTGTTAAGGTGGGACAGGTGTAATTAGATAGGGCAAAATCATCATTTCATCAAAAATTAGTATTTTTCATTTTTAGACACATTAAGGGCTGGGGTATGAACGTTTGGCCAGTATTTATTTTGGGACATTAGAGCACATTAGACATATCGAATTGCATTCTGAATACGAAGAATGTCATTCTGATATCAAATAATTTTGATTTTTTGAAATTCGCAATTTAATACACATTTTATGGCAAATCATTAAAAATTGATATTTAACAGTACTTGAAGTAAACTATAAATCTGATGATTTATACTTAAAGTGTATGTAGGTGGGATGAAAAGCCGACGATCAATTGAAAATTTTGACCTTTCAGTATAGAAGATATGGATTTTTTTCCCAAAACACCAAAAAAATTAGGTCTTTTGGGGAAAAAATCCATATCTTCAATATGAAAGGTAAAAATTTTCAATTGACCGTCGGCTTTTCCTCCCTGCTACATACACTTTAAGAATATATGATTAGATTTATATAATTTACTTCGAGGACTGTTATATATCAAAAATTTGAAAAATATCAAATTTTTATAATTTGTCATAAAATTTGTATTATATTATGATTTTCAAAAATGAAAATTATTTGATATCAGAAAGACATGCTTCGTATTCAGAATGCAATTCGATAGGTCTGAGGTGCTCTCATGTCCCACAAAAAATACTGTCGAAAAGCAATAAACTCTCATTTTAGATCCCTTAATGTACATGTAGTTTTCATAAAATCCACAAAATTATGCAAATTGTATAAAAAGCATGCTAATTACAACAAGAATCTATTATTTTCTTTGTTTATGAACCAGTTGCCATGACGTTTTTCACGCATTTAGTTTTTTGACCAAAAGTCGACATTTGAAAAAATGCAGCTCCTAAAATACATGTATACCCCCAATAGACTTGAAAGTTGGTATCTATGTTCTTTAGACCATTATCTACTGCACCTAATTTGAAATGTTTCTTGGATATTGATAAAATCAGATGACCAAATATGCCAAAATTGGTACACACATATGTCATTTTATGCCAAAATCATAGGTCTCCTACACTATAGATATTTGCAAGAGCCTTATTTTGACACCTCAAGTGTCTCAATAGGTCATTGCATAGTGGAGCTAGATTTTTTTTAACGGCTAATATTCACTAATTAAATATGCAAATTAGCTAATTAATATGCATAAAATTGGAATTGAACCTGTTTTTCTACATTTAATTCTATACCTATTACAATGAATCATGTAAAGAGTTTCTATGGTTTTTCCACACAAAAGAAGTGTCAGTTACACTTGTCCCACCTTAAGGTGGCTGTGTACTCTCAGAAATGCATGTAGTAAAAGTGCCATAACTTTGTAATTATTCACGCAAGACATATAAAAGTATACATTTTTTAAGGCAAGACATCAATGAATCTCAAATTAAATACAGATTTGGTGTAAAAACAACAATTATGAAGAAAATCACAAAAAAGTGAATTTTTGGCAATTTTTCTTTGGTATATCATAACAAAAAAACACTCTTTCCAAATTTTTTTTTTTTCTTAATCTTGAGGCACCATTCCAAAAACAGTTTTTTTAGTTTTTTGATATTCGCCTAATTTTATGAGATATTGACCATATAAGGCATCAAAATGAACTTTTTAAAATTCACAAACACCTATTTGTACAAAATAATGCCTAAAATCGGAAATAGACTTTGTCGGAAATAGTCCTTGTATTTATAAAAAACATAAAGTAAATACATTTCAAAAAAGCTCAATTTTGCGAAAGAAACAATGTCTAGTTATAGCCACGTTAAGACTTAGTTCAAGTTTGGACATTTTCTGGACTATTTCTTTACTTTTCTTAACTATTTCTTTACAATTTAAATAAAGAAATAGTTATGAATGTCAAGTAATAGTCAAGAAAATGTCTGAATCTTGAATAAATATGAACAAATGAATTTCTTAGTGTAATGTTTTTCAATGCATTTCGTTTTAAGGTTCTGAGGTGGTAAAATATTACAAAACATGTTTTTATACGGCCTATGTGTTCAATTCCCCATTTAGGCTCAAAATTTATATTGTTTATCTGAAAATGTGATGTTTTAAAATATTATGAAGGAAAAATCTTTTCATATGGTAAAACCTAACAGGTTTCGTAGTGAAGGCAGCTTGAAGTTGCAGTGCACTCTCAGACATGCATGTAGTACATCATAACAACAAACCTCCCAAAAATGTTTTTTTCTTAATCTTGAGATTCCATTCCAGAAACCTTTTTTTAAAATTTTTTTTTATATTGGCTTTATTTTTTGAGTTATGCCATATAGGCCCTAAGGCAACAAAATTAACTTTTACAAATTCACACATGCCAATATGTACAAAATGATGCACAAAATCAGAAAATAGACAAAAAGTTTAAAAAATGAGAAAATGGTTTTTGGAGCCGATCTTGCTTCATACGATGAGCATAATTGCTTACCTATATATGCTGTATTTATTGAGTTATCGTGTACTTAAATCGCCATTTAACTGAGAAAATGATCATTAAAATAATGGCTGTTGAAATTAAAAGTAGTCACATTTTGCACTTTGATCACAGCTCGCAGGAGAATGTGATAACTCTTGTTATTCTACCCCCGGATTCTACCTCACATTATGTGAACATCGGGTAAATCCACAGCCCCTTGAGAAGTTCGACCAAAATCCATTCATAACTTGATATTCAAATCAGACGAAAGATCTTGAAAATACCCCACATTCTACATGTATCAGCTAAAACGGAGCCATTTGACCATGACTACTAGGCCTAGGTTTCTGTAAAATCAGTGCTTCCATAGGAGTGGGCCACACATGCAGATAAGTGTTGCATAGGCGTAGCTCATAACACAATGCGTTGTCGCAAAGGTGTACCCCGCTGGTTCAACAAAGATTTTCTTTCCTATAAAATTGCGCACACAAGTGAAATAGTGAAATAAAATCCATAAAAAAATGCATTTGGGGTTTTTACAAATCTGAATTTTCGTTGCTTATATTTATAAAAACCATTACAAAGTACATATTCAAAAAGCTCAATTTCTCGAAAGAAACAACATCTAAAGGGCACAGTCACCAAATAAAAGAATTTAAAATGTGAATAAAGTTAATCTATTCAATCATTAGGTCAATTTCAAGATCAACATCAGCAATATTTGCTGTAGCTTTATCTTTAGTTCACTGAACCCCATTGGTATAGCTACTGGGAAAGTTAAAACAGGATGAAATTGAACAGAAATGACACTGATAAAAGCTAAGAAAGTTGTTTTGGCTATAAAAAGGAAACCATGTTAGTCCCAGGAAGTACATTTTTCTTTCATGACATTTTACACAATTCAAACCCCCGGGCTTGATCCCCTGGAATAATGGAATTGAATGTATAAAATAATGTGACTTAACACCTTGGTCAGGTACTGGCATACTTACAACAATTTATCATCTGCCCTCACTGAGATATACATCAGAATACATTGACAATGGCACAACTGAAGAACAGCTCCTCTCATCACTCTCACCCTCTAGCAGCTCCCATTACACCTGGGTGGTGTGAGGCAAGTGAGGTAAAACACCTTCCCCAAGTGCACACCACATTGGTGCTACGGGGATGGAACCCATGCCTCGTCTACCCACGATTTATGAGTCAAAGTATTTTGTGAAGTTGCATCGTTGTGCCCTCATAACAGATCAAAAGGTTTGTGGTTCTTGGACACATGGGTCAAAATGAAATTGATGTTTAAAAGTTTTAAAAAAACTTCAATGCAATGCCACATTTGCTTGGTTTTTAAATTATTTGAGTGAAATATTCGTTAATAAACTGTGAAGTGCTAAAAAAGCAGTAGATTTATATTTTGAGGAAAGGAATTATTAAAGGTGAAAAGGGACAAAATGAATTGGAGGCAAGAAAAATATTTAGGGGGAAAATGCCGCCCGCCCTGCTGCTGAGTGCCGAGGAGGCTAAATTTATGGCAATTTCATTCATAGCACCCATAATTCCAACTAATCACAAAAGCTTCTTTTTTGCACAATTTCTTCGAAAATACATTGAGCGTCAAATTTCAGGATGGTAATGAGAAAAATATGATCTATATATTATATGATACCAAAAACTCATCAACAATGAGAAAAATTGGGGGATGATTTTGTAGATTGGGTATGCACTTTGTAATTGGCTACTAAGTACTAGTACATGTAGTAGGTCGGCTATTCAATTAGTTCAACATAGGGAAAATGGAAGATAATACTTAAAATTGGATTTTGATTTTTAAAAACTGATAATATTATACATGTTATACAGATGGAATCAAATAAATTGAAATGTGACAGTTATGAATGAGGTTAATGACTTTGCATTGTTTTTTTCCAGGTATTGCAAAAAATCTTTAATATTTTAGTAAACTAACATAGCTGCAGTTTTGTCAAAATCCGAGATTTTGAATAAACCGCAGGAACTGTCGGTTTATTATTACAATGGAAATATTAGTCAAATGCGTACATGATGTGCATAACACAGTACATACATGGTGCGCGGGCAGTTGTAACATATCAAAAGAACCGACACAACTCGCCTTCGAATGAGTGGCTTGCATTGGCGACATATGCGCTGTTTTTAACGGATATTGTCAGGAAGCTTTCAATTGACTATATCCTCTTACATAGGAAGGCATTGCTGCGTGTTTTTATGTTAAGGTTAGCAACTATTTTAAACTGTTGCGATTTGGTAGTTCACAGCATCTTGCTAATGGTAGAAAAAAAAAAAAAAAATTGCATTGATCATTTCATACATGTAGCAAGTGTGTAGAAGAATTCAAATATCACAGATATACTTTTGTAGGTCCTGTGGTTCTTGAGTTATGTTGTAAAGAGGGCTGAAACAACAACACTTTCGTAAAACGTATATAACTAAAACAACAATAAATCAAGTTTGCAAAGTGTATGATTTGTAGAATGAACTTCTCCAAAACATCAAAGTGTTATTTTTCAATAATAATTGATTTGAATAATGAAAATCTATTTTTTTTGGCTGCTTCGACCAACAATACCTATCCTCAAGAAAAGTCTTGAAACATTTAACTTAGCATCTTTAGAGGGAAATGAAAGCCGAGCTATCTTCTAATACCCAATATTGAACATTTTTATCTAGATTAAAAATATGTGTTTGATTTTATTAAAGATGCCTAAAGTGTTCCAAGGACTTTTTCATGGATTGTAGTAGTCTACCCTTAAGTGGCTGCGTTTCCCAAGTGGGAACATTGTGCATAATTTTTGTGTGCCAAGTCTTACTGCCCAACTCGTGCACATCCCCACTCTACAGTCCACACACCCCCCTCCCCCACACACAATGAAACAGGAAAACAGCTGGGGGAAAGTGAATTTCAGGGGGCGGGGAATCAACAAATTTTGCACAATTGCCACAAAAGGTGGAAATTGGGGGGTCAAGAGTTCTGACTAGGGGCATTTCCCTATGTTCCCAATGGTGCCACCACTGCTTAGAACAAGCTACGGGTACATTGTATAAAGATGATATACAAGGACTGTTATATATCAACAATTTAAAAAATATCAAATTTTAAGAATTTGTAATAAAATTATTTGATATCAGAAGGACATTCTTCGTATTCAGAATGCAGTTCGATATGTCTGATGTGCTCTTATGTCCCACAAAAATTACTGTCCAAAAGCTCATACCAAAGCGCTTAGGCCAAATAAAAAAATAAACATGTTTCACGTCCCCTCCCGCTTCCTTTTTTGAGGTTTCTTCAATTATATTTTTATTTTCTGAAATTCAGTCTTAACTTTTCAATATATAGGTCTAGGAAGTAGAGATGCTTTCTAAAGCCTTGCTAATATATAAGAAACACTTTTGGAAGGTTTTGTGATCATTAGAGGGGGTCTACCTCTCAGAACAACAAATAAAGAGGCCTCCTCCTTTTCCCAGGCATTATTGTGTACGCTAAAACAGCTCTAATTATGGGTATTTACACAGATTTTGCGATTAAAAAATAATAAATAAAAAGCCCCCTCCTCCTCCTTTTTTTCCAAAATCCGGACGTGAAACATGTTTTTTATTTTACTTCGCCTTAAACAGAGTAAATAATTTTAGCAGAAAACATACATGCTACTGATTATTAAATGCAGAACCAGCAAGCTGGCTACATGCATATGTTTTTCATGATGTATTGCATCACACTGTCAGAGCATGGGGATTCCCGAATAACTATGATATTAACGAAACTACAAATAATGCTTGCACCTGCTGGTTACCCATGCAGCGATAATAACTTCCCGAATAACTTATTAACATTATTTGCCAACATCAACAATTGTCAATACCAAGACTTTGGGAGATTGTTGATATAATATGAACAAACTTAAAGGTCAAACCACAGATCATTTTATGAAAAGTATTAATTTGATCATATTTGTAAGTCATAATATGACGAGGTTGTTTTCAATTAAATAAAGGGATTAAAATCCATTTTGTATAGTTCTGCAAAAATCAACTTAATACTAATCATTATAGGTGTCAGTGTTACTTGAAAAAGCTAGGAAATGCAATTAAATGTAAATTTTAAAAAATGGAATTGTCAAAATGAGCCTCTCAAATTGAGGATTTCTGTTTTTTTGCTTTTTTTTTGTTGCTTTTGAACAATTTAAAAGTCTGGATTTCCAAAAATCATGACCAGTGGCGGTGCCTTGGGGCATGGGGAAATTTTCCCCCATGTTGCCTGAAAAAACCCCAAAATTGCGAAAATTTCCACTTTTTGCGGTAATTTGCCTAAAATTCACTTTTCCCCCACCGAAAAAAAAAATCCTGGCGCCGCCACTGATCATGACTGAACAAAAAGACCCGGAATTTGACTCCTCTATTGGTGGTATGCATCTAGGCCATTGTGGTTTTGTGCAAATACATCCTGAAGTTGATTTATTTTAAAGTTAAAGAGTGCAGACATTATTTATTTGCTTCAGGTTGTGATTTGGATCATTCAATAGCAGCTTAAATAAACTCTCCAAGGACATAATTATTAATGTTAAAGGAGTACCACTGCATAAATGTTCATGGAATAAGAAATTTTACTCCGAAATAGCAAAAAAGGCTCTTCACAATTGATTTTGAGTTTACTGTTTCCCTCCCGCATCCAAAATTGAGAATGGCAAAATATTTAACTTTGATTTTTATTTCAGTTTCTCTGTTAAAGGGGCATTTCGTGATCCACAGCCTCATCCCCCCACTTTTCTCAAAAAAAAGTTGAGATTTTTTTATCACTGGAAACCTCTGGCTACATAATGTAATATGTACAAAATATTTCTTGCAAATTAATTCGTTTAGCAAAGATATCGTGAAATTTGAATTTCGTTCTGGTGCACCAGAACGAAATTACAACGCATTGTCTATGGAGCAGTGTAATACACTTAATCATGCATAACTCGCAAACGCAAAATCGGAATCAACTGAAATTTTGGGAATAGGCTTTTTTCATGGATATGTACTGAAAAAAGTCATAAAAAGAGGATGCTAGGATCACGAAACAGTCCTTTAAATGATATTTTAATTACATAAATTTGCTACTTTCTTTTACTTTGATTATCGTAACTAAGATGCTGAACAAACAAAGAACACCCCTGCATTATTATTACTGCATAAAATCAACTATAATTGCAATATAATTAAAGGGGCATTTAATGATCCACAGCCTCATCCCCCCACTTTTCTCAAAAAAAGTTGAGATTTTTAGACTGGAAACCTCTGGCTACATAATGTTTATGTACCAAATATTTCTTGCAAATTAATTCATTTAGCAAAAATTTGAATTATGTTCAGAATGAAATTACAACAAATTGTGTATGGAGCCAGTATGGAGCGGTGAAATACACATAATCATGCATGATTCGCAAATGCAAAATCAGAATCAACTGAAATTTTGGGAATAAGCTTTCTTCGTGGATATCTGGGTATTTCTCTGAAAAGGTGTACTATTGGAAGATAGGCAAATATGAATTTGAAAATGATTATAAAAATGTTTCCTTTACATATCTGTAAGGATGTAAGTCTCTAGCGCATGAAAACAATATTTGGCGCAATCTTTAGGGCGCCCTCTATATTATAGAGGGCGTAATCTGCAGGTTGTGCCAGGTGAGCATCATCTCCGTCACATTTAGGCCAAAAAAGGAAAAAAGGACAAAAAAATTGTTAAAACTCTTAATTATCAGTTTTATGGATAACTTGTAAGTTGCTTGATTCATGTTTGCTTTTTTCATTTAAAAAAATATGATTTTGTACTTTCGTCATTTAGTTGGGACAATGAGAGGCAGGCTGTACGGAAAATGTCATGTCTGTTAGTATTTTTTTTATACAAACTTAAGTATATTCATAATTTTGGTTGAAATAACTAAATAAATTTCTATTGACATAGTAAACACATACAATATCAATTACATTTCCAAATAGTAAATTCCATGTTGTCTGGGTCAAAGGTCAAATAAAGGTCAACAACAATTGTGATGGAGATGACAATGCTGTGATGGAGATGATAGTGATGTGACGGAGATGATATTTCTACACAAATTCCTATAGAGAATCATCTCCGTCACAGACATTTGATTTCAGTAATGTTTTCACACTAATTGAAAATTAAATTCATACAGATGAGAAGGTTTAGAATTGGTAAGCATTTTCTGATAAACTAAACTGGACTTCGCTGTATCTCAAGATCCGGTGATGTGATGGAGATGATGGTGATGTGACGGAGATGATATTTCTACACAAATTCCTATAGTTGAAGATACCCTCAAAATTGGCAGGAAAAGAGTGCCAATGTGCACCTATTCCGGGTTGATGTTTTTCGCCGTCTGTAAAAGGCAGCGTACAGGGTCAAATTATTGACCTCTGATATTTGGTCTTCACCTCCAGCCGTTTTGATGCCAATGTGACGGCAATGATGCAAAACCAAGGGACAGCAATTTTTTGACACAAATTTTGAATTATTCCATAAAATTGACTTTAGAAGTGGTTTTAAGCATTTAAACCTTCTTAGACATGATATTTACCCCAGTCAGTGGTAATTTTCACTTCCCACACTTGCTCACAAAAATACTACAAAATCACTAAAATTCGGTACGTGACATCGGGACATGGGGTTTTCAGGGTGGTCGTCAGATATTGAAGAATTTCTTGACTCCAAGAAATTAATTTCCCCACTTGGATGTTCTTAACTATTTTTATACATACAAAAGTCCATGACCAAGCCAAAAAAGAAATCCGCTTTTAAAACTTTTATGAGCGCCGAAAGTCGCGGGACTTAAAAGTTCCCCTTTTCAGAGAATCACCCATCTACTGAAAAATGTCATAAAAAGAGGATGCTAGGATCACAAAATACTCCTTTAAATCCGCAGTGCCAAATTGTACTGTTGATATTGGGCTGTGACAACTTGTTCCAAAATAAAGAAAATAATAAGTAATTAATAATTAAAAGTTACCTTGTGCCTTTTAAAAACTCTTAAGGGTACTTGCCCATGAGTTTCATTCAAGGGGCGTGTTTGAAAAACGGCACAGCGCATTAGTAAAAAGAATAAAAAATACTAAAATTTTCACCGGGGTTCGAACCACTGCCAATTGCAGTATGAATGCTAAAGATGCCTATACTGTGCCACGGTGACTGTGGTAAACATTCGGCGATTTTCAAAGATATACATATCAACACGTTTCTAGTATATTGAAAATCAGATTTTGGTAGGAATATGGTCATAGAAAGACATATGACTCTACTTGTTTTGTCTGTTTGTTTTTCATTTAATACAAATCAATTTTGATGAATTGAACTGGTACGACTCTTAGCACTCGTAATAAACGACGATTAATTTAGTAATAATAAATGAAAACGCTGGGTCATTCACGACGTCATTTGTAATTTATGTCAAAACCTGGGGAGGACCACACATATCCGTGCTGCATATATATACGTGCGCAATCGATACACCAATGATCCAGACAATAGCGTTTGAATATACCGCCCTGCTTGACACATCTTGTCACTTGCGGGAAGATATACTATAGGCCTACCCTAATAGCTTACAATAGATACCCCACCGTAAATAGCTCTGTTGGTTATCAGCAGATGCTTAATGATACCGGGAAGTGTTGCAGAAAGGTAAGCGTACTCTTTATTTATTCAAAATATCACATATCAATGAATTTAAATTTGAAATCCAAAAAGGAAATGTCAGGTCAAAATTCTCACCTTAGAATTATTGTGAAATAAAATCAAACCAAATTTAGGCTCCGCAAACAACGTCCAATTATTCCCATTGGTGTTTGCTACACGTGCATATAATAAATTATGATTTGGGGCTAATTTGAGAAAAGTTAATGCCTTGAGTTTCAAAATACACCGAGTGATGTTTTTTGATCAAAAACATCGACAATTCAAGACTCTGTAAAAACAAATCAAGAATTTTCTGGGATAATTACAACTAAGTATAATGAAAGTTATGATCTAAGCTACCAGATGCATCATTAATTTCCTGACTATGATATTTAGTTGTGGGAAAAGATTACTTTAATGTTTTGGCGGGATTATTTCCCGCCAAAAATTTCAACCAAAAAGAGCATGTAGCCTTAAACAGTAAACTAAGAATCAATTGTGATGGGCCAAATGAAGAGCCTATTTCCATTTCTGGAGTCAACGTCAAAGCCTGCAAATTGTTGTTTGCGCTTTGATTCAATGTGGGCAATCACTGCACTGCTGCCCCTGAATTTCACACTGACGTCACAGACAGTGTCGGCGCTACGGGGTGTGGTGGGGGGGGGGGGGCAATATTTTTCTTGCCCCCCCCAGTTTTGAGGCAAAACCCCCAAATTACGTAAATTTCCGCTTTTTTGCCCCCAGAAATTCACTTTGCCCCAATGCCTCCCCCCAAAAAAAATTCCTGGTGCCGCCACTGGTCACAGACTCCAAGAAGGTAAAAACACTATAGTAGTTGTTGTGAGAAAGTCCATGCACACTTTGAGTCATCCTGCTGATCCAGTGGTGAGCACTAGGATTTTTTCAGGGATGAGACAATTTCAAAAACCTGAAAATCTAAGTTTCTTAACAATGTCTTATTTTGGCAGGGCCGCTAAGCCCAAGACGGAAGAGAAATGCCCCATGCCTTCCTTGGTGCCACCACTGTACTGACCTGACCTAGTCCTGAATAGACTTAACCCTCACACCCCAATGGTTTTTTGCTATCTGAAGAGAAAGAAATGAAAAAGGACAGAAGACGAACAAAGAAGTCACTTGGTACCCCGGCATTCAAACCTTGGACCCCTCGCATGCCAACCACAGGATAACCAACCGGTAGCCAAAGGGGTTTCCGTGTGTATATGACTTGTGTCATGGCATCATGTGGCATGCATGCGAGGGGTGGTTTTCCTTGTTCAATTTTGTTGGGAAAACCAAACAAACATGTAGGCCTAAAGATAAAAAATAATAATAGTTTTTACCCCCTCGGCTGGGTCAGTATGTCTGTACCGTAAAACCCTGTCTACAAGCATATAAAGTGCTTCTGATGAAAACTAAATTATTCCAGGCGCCATTATGGAGTTCAAACAAATAAATTACAGATTCAAGCAAATAAAAACAAGTATTATTGTAAGACCAATCTATTGTATTTGTATATATACGTCTAATTAGTATTAGCTAAGCTTTCATAAAAACAACCCATATATGCTTGTAGACGGGGTTTTACGGTATAGTCTTTACTGTAACATGTTTAAAGAGGAAGCCCGCCAGAGTACCGATAGTTCTTCTGGGGTAAACCAAACCAACCTGGTTATCAAATTAATCAGTGACAAGGTTATCTCTGCATTTGACAGGTGCTAATTGATTGAATAACATTAAAACATGAATTAGCACCTGTCAATTCAGAGATAACCTTGTCACTGATTAATTTTATAACCAGGCAGGTTTGGTTCACCCCATAAGAACTGCTCTGGCAGGGCTTCCTCTTTAAACAATGTTTGGCACTCCTGAAAAAAATGTTAATGGGAATATTTGGTTGAACAGGACATTGAAACCTAATCTTAGACCTAACACTAACCTCTATTATAACCAGTAACCCTAACACATAATCATAAATTTGCTCCTTTCAATAATGCCTTTCCATATGCAATGTTCTAATACCCAAACCTGAAACTAACCTTTAGTGGAAAAAGCTGGAAATGCTCAAAAAAAGCTGGAAAATAGCATAAAATTGGGGTAAAATGGCTCAAATTGGGCTGAAAATAAAAGAAAACACATAAATTTGATCAATATAGAAAGCTGAAATCCGCTAAAAAGAGGAAACATTCCAGTCTGAATACCTAGCTCATGTGTACCATTTTGCCACTATTTGTCATTTCGGCAAAAAGCGTTTCAATCGAGAGTTGCCTCATATTAGTTACACTGCCATAACATGTGCAGGTGCCAAGACAATTGGGCTATTCCAGTTGAAATACATACCCCCCCCCCCATGGAGACATGAATTTCAATGAGGTTACCTGAATGGGTGGCTACATTTGAAAATCTAACCCCCTGTGTGGGAGATTAAATTAGGCCCATTCAGTGATTTGCTCATCTGGACAATCAATAAAGATCATCACAATTCAGATTTTGGTACCTTTGTCATTGTCATAGATGTGCTAACATAGTCTGCTAGTGGTTCAGCCAAAAGCTGTGTATTTTTAAGTCAAAGTAAAGGCATTTACATGAATCTGTAATTAGGCCAAAAAAAAATTGTTTGTTTGTCCTCCACAGCTTTGAAAGAGGACGTGCGGGCGGGCAGATTTTTTTTTTTCCGGATTTGGCGTATTTCTGGACCTTGCTAGCTAAATGCTACAAGCATTCATGGTGACTTAAAAAAACAACATTTTGTTTCTTTAATATGCAGTTAAAGTTATAATTTGTGTTCATGTCATAGTCTTTTAATGATTTGGTGGACTTTTTTTAATTTTCAACCATAAAAGAGGTCCAGAGATA